>NC_035446.2:97785414-98085414 GCF_002127325.2 Helianthus annuus | reverse complement strand
AACATCAAACACACATATGGGCAAGTGCACCTATCGTGAGTGTAGTATAGTGTTGGTAAGATACCGATGTCGTCCAAGGATACAAGAGCTTTTAATACCGATTTATCCTCAACGTCTAATCAAATCAAAAGTTTAGAAAAAGGTTTTAAACTAGAAAATAAAAACTAAAAATGCTGAAAAATAAAAATAAAACAGATAGACAAGATGAATCACTTGGATCCGACTCTCCTTTAGTGTAACCTTTGATTATCTCCGCACTTTTGCACTTTTTAATAGATTATCTTAGTTATAGTAGTAGGCCCCTCTTTTGAAGGCGACGTTACCCTCAACCCAGTAGTTTGAGTTGTGACAACTGTGTTCTGTAATCGATGTTCAATGTAAAACAATGATGATTATTAATAAAACAATGTGCTTTGGTGTTATTATATGTGTTTTGGTGTTATTATGTGGGTATTTATGTTTGAGGATTATTCAGTTTGATTCAACTCTAATTTCAAGCTTAAAATCGCTTTCTGGAAGGTTATACGCAAACTGGTGCGTAAACATAGTCAGTTTAATGTGACAAACACTCCGGAATAGTGACATAGGCTTAACAAACCTTAAATAACCTCCACATAACTTAGAAATAAGTTTTGGATGGTTTGGTGTGTTGAAATCAAGTTTGTTCGGTCGCAGGGACTATTTGTGTCAAACTGCGAAACTATACTGATTTGTATAGTAACTAACATTCCGGAACTTGATCATAAGTTAAACATACCCTAAATATCCTTTACATAGCGTAGAAATAGGCTTTGATGGGTTCGGTATGCTAAAATAAACTTTATTGATCAATAGGGACTAAAAGCGTCAAAAAGTGCATAAGTTTGCATTTTCGCGCATATCTTACGTTATGAATATATCCGGACCTCCAAAAATTTATGTAAGCATTAAAATATTTTATTTTAGTGCTTGGCATGATAAAATTCCGTTCGTCGCTTAATTTGGATCGTTTTTGCGTTCGTTACGACTTCCGTCGTAATTAAGCGAATAACGCGATCGTACGACCAAACGAACCGACATACGAAATATTTTTGAGCATGTTTTGAGTTATCTATACTTTAACTTCATTTTAGAGCCTTGAAATGAGGTTAACGGGGCTTAAACGTGCCAAAATGAGCCTTGTATATGGTCACTTTACATTTTCGGTTAAAGTTTTATGTTCTTCTGGGGTTGCACCTTTTGGAGGTGCTACTATGAGGGTGTTAGTGGATAAGCACCTTGTCCTGACACCGCCAGTTTTACCTATCTCTTTGCTAAAGGTTCCCCCATTATCTATAGAAGCCGATTGTGTCCTCGGGTTCATTAAATCCTTCCCCAAAGGGACTTCTTGTGGGAGGGATGGGCTAAGGGGCCAACACATTCTGTACGCCATTTGTGGAGAGGGGTCTTCGATCACTTATGGTTTAATTAAGGCTATTACTAAGGTGGTCAACCTATGGTTGGTAGGATGATGTCCCATACCCTTGGCGGAGTTTATTGCATCTGCCCCTCTAACACCGCTGCTAAAGCCGGACAATGGAATTAGACCTATAACCGTGCCATTTGGAGAAGACTTCTTTCTAAGGTGGCTATGAGGAAAGTAGGGAAAGAGATGCCAATTACCTTGGTGATTTTAAATTCGGTTTAGGGATTCCTAGTGGGGCGGTGGCTGTGTTCCATAGTGTGAACAAGTTTTTAAATAAGTTCCACTTTTATGGGCCGTTGCCTATGCTTACGACTGATTTCTCTAATGCCTTCAACCTTGTGTATAGGACAACTCTACTTCGGGAGGTTCACTCCCGATGTCCGTCCATCTCCCCATGGGTCAATTTTCTATATGGCTAACTGGCTAGGTTGTATGTTAGGGATGATTGCATTAGGTCCACTACTAGGGTTCAATAAGGAGACCCTTTGAGGCCCCTCCTTTTTGCCTTTGTTTTGCAACCCCCCCCCCCCTCGTACATCAGGTGCAGTAAGACCATATAATTGAGTAGGTTTACGTTTATCTTTATCAAACACTTTTATAAGCTATTGGGCTTAGTTCTGTAGTGAGTTAGATAGTATTGGGATAAGCCATGTGGGCTAATTAAATGTCTTGGGCTTGTCAAGTTAATAGTGTGCATGTAGGCTTGGCCCAGTTTGTAATTAGGTCACCCTATGTAACTATAAATAGGGTGAACCTAGGTCATTTAGAGGTCGTTGTTCATATTATTATTCTTCTTATCATTTTCGAGTTCTTGTGTTAAGTGTACCAGACGATCCCTTTGATATCGTGTGCACTTTAATATTCAATTAATACAAATCTTTCTTGTTCATCACTTTCTTAGTTTTCTGCACTTTGATTGTTATTGTGACATCCGATTGTATTGTTTCTGGACTTGCAATTGGTATCAGAGCGTAAGTAGTCTTACGAAGGCTCGGTTTTGGATCGGATATTACTGAAGAATCGAAGAAAAGGCTGTTTGCAATTGGCAGATTAGAAGAACTTGTTGTTTCGAAGAACCGTTTGAAGAACAGTTTTTAACATCAAGAACAATTACAAAAATTCGTATTTGATCTGTTTTGGTGGTTTAAAATTTGTGTTTGCTGATTTTTCGTGATTATTGTTGGAAAGAATCAACTGAAATTTAATTTTGTAACACACCAAAAATGCCTAATTTATTTATTGTGCCCTTAAATATTTTAGTGTGTAAAATAATAACTTTAGTTGATTAACTAAGTTAAGTAGAATGACCATTGTGTACAAGGGATGAAAGTTGTGCTTGAATGAATACCAAATGAAACTATAGGGGCTGGAAGTGTATAACTGAATGAAAGTTTATAAACAAAAAAAAGTGCAGTGTGTGTGGTGGGTGTATCGTACGAGAGAGAGGGAGGGAAGGGGAAAAACCTTCTCCTTCAACAACAACAAGAAATTCAACAAATTAAAGAGGTTCTAGGGCTAAAATTGAATGCATGTATTGAGATTATTGATCATCTAAGTGTCTCTAACATAAGGTAAGTTGAATTTTATGATTTGCTGATCATTCATGAAATGAGTTGTAATAAATCCGTGAAATTTTATGGAATTAAGTGATGTCTGTCGTTAAGAACATGCAAAAACCGAAATAAACTACGTAGATAGGATAAGTCGGATATCGAACCAGAGGAGGATTGTGGAAAGTGTTATAAGGTTAAGTGTTGATTAACTAAGACGAAAAAATAAAGCTTTGTTGTGAGTTGATTGATTATCTAAAATTACGAACTAAAAAGTGAAGTTTAAATCAATAGAGAAACAATGGTTCCTCCATATTTTAGGTTTTGCAGCCAGATTCAATTATGTGTTTAACCGAAACACTTACATAGACATAAGTGTTGAATCTAATTAACCAATTGTGATAATCAACGACTAAGTACTCCGGTCAATATATAACGGGAGGTTATCGAATAATTATCAATTGCAATTACCAACCCTAATCCCATAGCAAATATATCCCAATTACTAGAACTCTCGGGAATTGAATGATTAAGAACTACGGTTAAACAAAGTGCAATCAGTTACAATCGATTAACCAAATCAAAGGTGAAAAGCATCTAATGCTTAGATCACCGAGCCAAAACGATTATCATAAACACATAAAATCACCTAACTTACAAAAACCCTCCATCCGGAGGAAACCATAAAAGTTTAGCCACTCATCTCGCACATGTGATCTTCAAAAGCTTGTAGAAACGATCGTTGCATGATTAATTCGGTAAGATGTGAAGATATGAGGAGGATTGATTGAGCTTGAATGCCAAAAAGTTGCCTCCTTGCCTCCCTAGTCGATCCCCAAGTCAAGAATGATGAAAAACTAGGGTTTTTTCCTTATAAAACCCTCCAAAATAAGCCCTATTCGCGCCCCCCATGATTGCTGTTGACGCCGTTCCGTGACCCACGGTTCCAAACCGTGGGTCACAGTGTAATACTGTTGTGCACGCCAGGGACTGTGAACTGGGGGTCACGGTTTGAACTGGGGGTCACAGTATAGACCTGCTGTTGGTTTTATAACTATACACTCCTGAACCGTGACCCACGGTTTACAGACCATGGGTAAAAACGTGAATCGCTTAGCTTTTCTCCAACAATTGTGCAACTTTCATAAAATGGCAAGATTGGTCCCCCAACTTTACTCCCATAATTTTCTTAACATATACCCATCATATAACTTTCGTTTAATGACCAGGAGCCCCTTTAAACTTCAATATCTCTTGTTTCTTCATATTTCAACCATCATTAATCTTTCAATTAATTACCAAACGGTCCCTACACTTTGTAGACTCTTGTTTCTTGCACATTTAGGCACAAAGCAACTTCCAATTAAGTACCGAATGGTCCCTGAACTTTGTTCTTCCATGTTTCTTGTATTCTCAAGGTTTTTCCCAACCGAACAAATTCTGAATCCATACCGAAAGCTGCAATAACCATTCCAATGCATTTCAATCCATCTCTAACCATCATAACTTCACCGAATTACGTGTTTAACTTGCAAAACAATGAATACTCGTTGTTATCTCATTCAAGGCAAGTAAACACATAAAACACATACATAACTCACGAAATAGGCACTTTAAAGCTCGGGTTTCACCCTCTCCATCACATTCCCACACTTACCTTTGATTGTCCTCAAGCAAACCAACTTAGAACTACTCACCACAGTAACAACACCTCTAAATCCCCTAACTGATTCAACATTTTAAGTTCCCAAGTCATACCCGTCCCATAGACTAACACATTTGAGATTGATAGTCTGACAAGCAAATCATGTAACATTAAGACTCAAGACTTGTCTATCTAAAACTAACATGTTTACAATTCAATCACATGCTACACGCCCCTCACAATGTACTCTCCTCTCGGGTAATATCTGAACTAGCGTGTAATGTGCTTGTATGTAAACACTCAAGAACCAAACATGAGATCCTGCAATCATAAGCTTGTATGACAATCACACCTCCACTGTATCATGTAACACGGCACATATCAAAAGGACTTTTGGGTTTTGGGCTTAGGCTAAGGTGGGAAAATTTTTGGCTTTTTATTTTTATGTGGCTAACGAACAAACAACCAAACCGTGACAACTTTATTCACACGACTCAAACTTTTGGGTTGGTTTCTACCCAAACAAAACAAGCATTATTCACAAAACTCTCTATTTGTTGTTTTCCTATTTTTCTTTCTTCTATATTTTTCTTTTTTTTTCTTTTTTCTTTCTTTTCCTTTTTTTTCAAAACTCATAACATTGTCATTCATGGTTGGTCTTACACAATTCATAGCAGGTGGACAAACGAAAGGTAAATCGGCTCAACAGGGCTACTAGGAGAATGGTTGGTCAACATAACAAACACAAACACAATGGACGTAACAAGAAATCCTAATGCCTTTATCATCTATGTGCACATGTCAAATCCACAATCTCAGCACGCATCAAATCACACAAGTTCTAGCACAAAATAACATGTGGCCTGCACTCAACAAACAAATTCATAATATAAATCATTCTATCAATTCTACAGGCTCAAGATCTCACCAAGAAAGGGTAAAAGGTTACCGACATGTAGCATATGCAATTTAAAACATGTTACCCCTAGATAGACATCTCTTTTCAACTCATTTTCTAAACCTATGCCAGACATACTCTCATGAAACTTAAAGGAACAACCATGACAAGGGATTAATTTAGTCTACTACCGGTAAGGAACCCATTAGTGATTGAAACCTTAGGTTTTCATGTCCAATTAGCTTACTTAAGGCGATGAAAAAAGTTTTAATTTTTTTTTAAATTTCCATTTTTTTCATCGATTTTAATCACTATTTCATCTTTTCAAACTTTTATCCACAATTCCCTTCCTAGGTTCCCACATCCCCACACTTGGGATACATTGTCCCCAATGTATGGTGCTTTTAAAACTAGCCCGGGAATACCAATCAAACAAACCATTAAGTGGCTAACTCTTAACACAATTAAAGAAAACACATTCCCTAAACAAAACAAAGCTTCACACCACCAACTACAACAAAACACACCAAAAATAAAGCAAAATAGATAAACACATGCACCTGATCATGTGTCTGTAGTGATGCGGTTATTGTGCTTTAACCGAAATAGACGCATTCCATAGATTCTTTGATATCTCACCGGGGATGTTGCCAAACATCCCCACACTTGAATTATTGCATCCATGATGATTGAATCAAGAACCTGTTAAAACACAACCACACCAAAACGAACCAAACCAAAGTATAATACTCTACATCCTCGACCTGCCTCCCGAGAGCGCTAAGTTTTAGGTCTTCAGCCAGACCGTACCTGACGTTCAGGGTGGTTTAGATGCACGCTTGCCCTCCTATTTCTCTCCGTACATCTCCATCCAATCTTTCGGGAGGGTCATAGTTTCACTTCGGTTGGGGTTGCGCCCAGTTTGGTTACCCCATCTAAACCCACCATCAGGTGGTTCCCTTTCCTCAGCTGTCCTTCTTACATCCACCTTCCTTGCCTGATTTCCATCATCCTTCAATTCAGATCTGTAAACACTACCACTAGAACCAATCTCATTAGTAGCACCTGTGAGATTTACATCATCAAGCAAATCGTAAGCAATAGATTTTAAAAACACATTGAAAAACAACTTACGATTCTGGTAGCTCAAAATGACCATCCCATTCCTGCAATCGATTTGAGCATTTGCTGTATACAGGAATGGACGTCCCAAAATTACCTGCGACTGCGCGTAGGTCTGTGCTGGTGCATAATCGACCACCATGAAGTCAACCGAGTAGTAGAACTCGCCGAGTTGGATTACCACATCTTTTACAACCCCCCGGGGTTGTTTCAAACTTGCATCGGCGAACATTGCCATACTATCACACGCTTGCAGTGGACCAAAGTCATATTGGTCGTACAAGCTACCGGGAAGAACGCTCACCCCCGCTCCATAATCTAACAACGCTCGGTGGATCTTGAATTTTCCAACTTGAATAGGAACAACCGGTTCCCCTAGATCAACTCCATTTGGCTCTTCATCAGTATCTGTTACACCTGCAATCACATGAGACATAGACAAACCGTTATCCAAACAATTATTATTGAGAACAGGATTTACCCCACTGATCAGAATGTTCTTTGAATTTTTAGGGTTCATGTGCGTGTCACTTGGCAGCTTCCTATTCTTCTGCTTCAACTCTGCTATCTCAGTCGCGAGTTGGCCCATTTGTGTAGTCAACGATTGGATGGCCTTATCCAGAACTTCATCCTTTTGCGCACGATTTTGCAAATCAAGTTGAATCGCCTTCAACATCTCCACCATCTCGCTATTCACCTGACCATTACCCTGCTGGTAGTTTCGTTGGTAACCCAAACTATTACCCCCTTGATAATTATTTTGGTTTCGGGGCTGATAATATTGGTTGTTTCCTTGGGAACCCAAATATCTGCTCCCACTACCCTGCATAATATTCACCTCATCCTGATTACTGATAATGTTAGGGCACTGATCAGCAATGTGCCCTATATCCCCCACAATGACCGCACAACGGGTATGGTCCCCCGGTCTCAGGTAACTGGTCTGCAGCTTTCACTACTGAACGACGGGTGCTTCTTGATGTGACAATGGTGGCAGTTCCGATGTGACGATGGTCATATCACTCATTGGCTAACTTTCGTCCAATAGTGAAGGTTATCAAGTAATATATATATTATATCTTACTATTATTCAAATGTATTTGTCACTAGGCGATTCCCGTGATGGTGGTCATATCACTGTTGATCATTCTTTCAACTAGTGACTGTGGTCGTATCACTGTTGATCATTCTTTCAACTAGGGAGTGTGGTCGTATCACTGTTGATCATTCTTTCAACTAGTGATTGTGGCCATATCCCTGTTGATCATTCTTTCAACTAGTGATTGTGGTCTTATCACTGTTGATCAATCTTTCAACTAGTGATTGTGGTCATATCACTGTTGATCATTCTTTCAACTAGTGACTGTGGTCCTATCACTGTTGGTCATTCTTTCACCTAGTGATTGTGGTCATGTCACTATTGATCATTCTTTCAACTAGTGACTGTGGTCCTATCATTGTTGATCATTCTTTCAACTAGTGACGCTGAACTAGTAGTGTGCGCATTTATATATAAAGTATAAAGTATATACTATAAAACCCATGATATCACTTTGTCAAATATATTTTCTATGGCATAAAACAAATTAGCCCAGAAAACGAAATATATTATTTTCTGTGTCAAACTCGTAGTTATAACTTTATTAAATATAATATATTAATTAAATAACTGTGATATTATTATTTAATATATTAACGTGACTAAAATTTAAAATATAATTCCCTATGTATATCTTAGTATATTAAAATTAAAATATATATTTGACATATATCGTTACATTTTATTATGATATACGTTAAGGTTTATATATTATACATATTAAGGTTTATAATATACTATTTTAAATATTAAATATAATATTTAAAATCTCACGATGTATATCTTAGTATACGTTTATTAAATACATTATAATGTCATTAAATTTTATTATGAAAATAGTATATAAATATACAATTGTATTAGTGACAATTACCTATAATGTATATCAAATACTGTATAGCAAATAGGGTTGAAAGCATTCCCATATAGTGACAGTAATTTCGAAATATAAAGACTTAATTACTGTAATTATAACTGAAAACATTTAGGGTTTTGCAACGCATTTTAAATAAAATGGTTCACAATAATGTGAGAAAAAGAAGAATGACTCACTTTGTAAATGTAGGGTTTAACTAAAAGTCTCCTGGTATAATCTTGGGTATTACTCCTGAGCTTTTTAATAAAATATACAATGCACACGTGTTAGTGTAATAACCCAATTCAACTTTATCAATACATCACGAGATCGGAACCCCAACGTAGTTTACAAAGCATAGCCTTTATCAGGCAGCGCCTTCACATCCGTTGTTGGGTTCAAGATCGATCGGATTGGGTATCGAATCAGTGATCAGGGGTTAAAACACTTAAAACGGGGCAGATCTTTGTAGTATTATGGGTGAATTACTAAAAGAAAATGGATGAAAATTAGAGCAGAGAGGGCGATCGTGAGAGACAAAGAAAGGATCTGAGCAAAATTTTCTGAAAAGCTTATGTGCTATATATAGTGGAAGGCTTCAACTTGGAGGCCACGAAATTTAGATGCCTTCTTATCTTCGCCATACACGTAGACATCATTTCAATTCAATTGCTTTGATTATTTTATTATTTTGTATATTATAATTAATTAAGTTGCTTCACTCATTTATTGCTTATAACTTCTAAAATATGACGTTTTATAAAACGAGGAATATTTGTCATTAGAACGAGAATATTTTTATCTACATTTTGAGCTAAGTTTCATTAAAAATGGAGTAAGGTCAATTATAATGTATTTTTATTACTATAATTTTTAAACGGTTCCTATGTTCGTCTAAATACCTCATATTTCTAACAGTCGACTTACCCGTAATCTACCCTTTTAATAATATAAGTTTTATATATTTTATTTTAATATAAAAATTGGAAATGTTACAGTCTCGGATTACAAAGTTGAAATAAAATAGAATACAACACAAATACAAGTTTTCAAAAATAGAATTACAACAATACTTTCTAAACAAGGAGAGTATGGAAATGCGAAGCGTTACAGAACAACTTACACAAGTTTAAAGGTCCAAACCTCCTTTTCCTTTGAACCATTTCCAGTTGGGCTTTTGTTACATCTGGGCTGCTTTCTTGATCTGATATTTAAAATTAAGCCCACTCTAGAATTGGACCCCACTTTGAAAGGATTTCCATTACACCATGGTGTCTCCTCGTGTTCCCCAAACATTGTATATTTGTTGGAGCCGCCCTAGAGGACTGTGCCTCTATACCATCATCACGTCCTTTTCCATGCAAAACCTCCTTTTCCCCATGTATATTCGGCGCTTCCACTGCCCAGGTGATTGAATCGTTTCATTCCTCTGATCAGGTTCATCGGCCGACGTCCTGTCATCCTGCTGCTGGATTCGCCATCCTCTGTATCCATTTGAACCCCAACCGTTGATGCATCTGTCGTTACCTAACCCCTACAAAGGGATGCTGAAATCTCCTTTAAAGTGTCGCTTATCCGATCATCTTGAATCTCCAACACCTACACCTGACAACTCCTCCCCTCCCAAAGAACCTCCATCTCTTCTTTGATTCTACCTTCCTCCTTTGTTAGAACATAAGACCTGGACTCCGCGTTATCCGACCCTTCACATGAGAAGTCTGAACCACTAATCACTTTGCCAAAACAAATCACCCACCTTATTATCGAACCTGTCCTCCCTAATCTGATCAGGGGGGAGAAAGCTTAGCTATTCAAAAATAAATAAATAAACTTGTAAAGTATAGAGTTTATTAAAATTTAAACTAAACTATACATGTTATGTTGTGTTTTTTGTTAATACGTAGAGGGAAGAAAGGTAAAACTTATCAATACTCAAAGGGAAGAAATTGAAAAGTTACTAAAGTCTAAGGGGAGAAAATGAGAATTAAGTGATGTGATTTACCGAAATAACACCTTTACTAATTTCGATAATGAGAATTAAGTGATGTGATTTACCGAAATAACACCTTTACTAATTTCTTTAGATACCAATCATGTTAATTAGCACAGATAAATTCAAAACTAATTTTGTGAGGGGGGAGGGACCAATATTCATAAATAATGTTTATGAATTACATAGATAGACCTATTTTCTAACAATACTGGTGCTGGTACCGTATGAATGCATCATACCGGTATTTAGTTTATCCCTTTCGATTGATGTAAAACAAGTATCAATTTCTATACCGAGTGCATGTATCGTACTAGTCTTGAAATGAGTCAAACTGTCACAGATTGAATGCCCGCGATAATATACCTCAGCAACACGCGAACAAATACCCTAGTTTTTAATTAAAGTGTAAACGAAATTCTGAATGCATGTAAACATGATTATTTAGCACACATAGGTAGTGCAAACGAAATTTTGAATGCATGTAAAGCTTATGTCATTGTTAGGATCTGAGTTTCTTTAGATTGTGTTTCTTTGAATTAATTGATGTAAAATGAAAGAACAGAGATGTAATAATTGCAACGGAAATAACAATCAAACTTTGCAAACACACTCACAGAAGAAAAGTTTAAGCAAACATGTTTTCCATTGAATCGAATGATTGTATTTAATTACATTAATCAAAACAACTTGCATGCATGCACAATACTCCCCCTCAGCCTGAGCTCAGCGATTTGTTCGTACAGAATGACTTGTGAAGAAAGAGCTAACAGAACAGTACAGAGTACTGTTCTATTTACAATACAACCCAAACCACTGAGCATCTTTGCTGACGTCACCATGAAAGTGACATCTAACCTCGTAACAAACTACAAACACTGTTATATACAACCACTGATTACATAAACACTGATTACATTTAAACTACTGATTCTTCATTCCAATGTTGTAGCCTAAGCACTGATGATGAGCATCAATGCTTTCTTTATTGAGTCATCAGTTCTTTGGTCTTCAATAGCACTTAGGAGAGAACAGTAGATAGAGCTTCAGTCTTTAAACAGATCAGGTCTTTGGCTAACAGTTGTTGTGCTGATCAGTGCTTTGGAGTCTATCAGTTGTTAGATAACCACTGTCAAGGGGGGAGTCTTTGTACAAGCACTGCTTATGAAGATCAACTGTTCTGAACCTGTTTTGGCTTTCCTTATCATCTGTTCTATTATGGGTTTGATATCATGAACCAACAATCTCCCCCTAGAATAGATGATGCCAAAACTCTTCATTATTCATGATCTTTATTGTCTCATCAACATTTCCCTAACTTGCCCCTTGAATTGTAATTCAAAGTTCAGGGAATCTTCATCATCCTCATCCCTGCAAAGTTGAAGCTCTAAGAGATCTTGGAGGTCAGCTACACTCAGGCCCAGTGCATCCTCCCTTGATATGTGCTTAACTTCTCCACTAGACTTGAGCAAGGTCAACACGTGGGTCTTTTGATCAGACTTCCACTTTAGTATTTTTTGAGTTCAGTGGGTTTCTTGGGAGAGCTTTTATTGTTGATGAGTTTGGTGATGGAGGCCTGCTCATAAACCTTTTGGCTATTTCTATAGCTTTGCTGAGTCAGGATTATCTTGAATCATTTGCTTGATGGCCGCTTTCATGATTTCAGCTTCTCTTTCTGCATCTTCTTCTTCATCAATCCGCCTTTGCCTTTTTCTTTGATTTAAGGCAATGATGGAGGTGTCAGATGATGTGAACAAAGTTTTTAAAGAGAGGGCCTGCTGCTGTGGCTCATCAGCTTTTTTGTCTCTGTATGCTGGTTTCTTTGGAACTATGGGATCTGTCTCTCGTCTTTTTTCAAGCTTTTCATACACCATGTAAGTGTACTGCCTAGACCATTTTGATATGGCCTTTGCTGTACCATATTTGGCTGCAACCAACTCTTGCTTCTTTCTTTTGTATTCCAAGGTGAGATCTGCAATAACCTTTTTGTACTTATTCCATTCTGGTGCAGATCTTTTCATACCTGGATCATTTCTAACTCTTTTAATTCTGCTTGCTTCAGCTTTAAGTGCAATGAGTATCCAGTCTTTAAATTGTTCAACCTTGGTAGGATAGAACTTGTCTCTTATGATCAGCTCTAAGAGATCTTTTCTCATCTCCTTTTGTAGGTGAGGATTTGGTGGTAAGTTAGAAATCTCTTTGTTTAGGTCACTTGCATAATCTTCCAGTTTCTTGACTTCGCTTAGTAAAAGTTGCATTCGACTTGAGATGCTATTATCACTCTCTCCCTGACCTTCATACTTGGCTTGTAATTCAGCTTGCTTTGCTTTGAGTTTTAAGTACTCATCCAAGTTCTTAGGAGGTCTAAAACCACAGAGAGATGGAAATTTTCTTTTGGCAGGATCATCCACTGTGTAGAATTGCCTCATTTCATTTTTTACTACAAGTAATTCCAGTGGGTAGTTTGCTGCTAATGGAACAACTCTTCAAGGATCATGTCCTTCAAGTGTTTTTGGGTCAGTGATTGGGTTTGCTAATTTTGGAGAAATGAATGGTTGAGGTTTGATTTGATTGTAGGGTTCAGATGAAATTGGAATAGGTGCAGGAATGTCATCATCATTCACCTGGAACTTTCTTTTTCTTGTATATACCTTTTTAGGAGAAGGTATTTTTGTTTGAGGTTTTGGAACAGAAAGGATTATGGCTTGGGAAGGAGTGTTAGAAGTGGTAGATGACTGATTAACAGCTGTTGAAACAACTGGTGTCTCAACCATCGTTGTCATTACAACTGTTGCAGTGTCAACTGTTGTCTTCTGCCTTTTGGCAGGTGGTTTTTGTGGTGAAGATGTAGGTTTGGGTGTGTCAGTGGTTGATTTTTCTGATTCACCACTGGTTTTGAGACCAGCAGTGTTTAGCTTTTTAGGTGTTTATTTTTGTGGTGGTGGTTTTGAGAATTTGGCAAGTGGTGGTTTAATGCATTTCTTTCTGGTGGAAGTGCCAATATTCTGAGTTTTTATCTCCCATTCCTTTCTTTACTTTTATTCCTTTTTCCATTACCTTTCCTTTGTTTCTTTCTGGTTTTGTATTGTCTTTCTGTTTTTCTCCACTTCATCTACAAGTTTATTAAGGGTTTCATCAACTCCCTTTTTCTTTTCCTTAACAGGTGTTTCAGCAGTGGTTGTTTTAGAAGACTTCTTTTCAGTTTCTGGCTTTTGATTTGGCTTTGCCTGGGAGTAGGTCTGCCAAATTTCTTCATGTCATGTTTGTCCCCCTTTTTGGCATTACCATCATCATCATCATCTTTGTAAATGGATGCAGGGGCAGAGCCAGTAATTTGAACCAAGGCCTCTTTGATGGCTTTGATGTCAGCCTGAGTGTCCTTGTATCTTGCATCAACCATATTTCTGAGTATTGCAAGTTGATGGTTGTGCTGAGTTTCTGCAAGTTCTCTTTGAGCTTTAATGATTGGTTGAACTGCATCCCAGAGCTCTTGAGAATACTGTTGTGGTGTAGGTTGACTTTTGGAAACTTCAACCAACTGTTTGATCATATCTTGCATGCTGTTAATAGTGGTTTCAATTGTATTGAGTCTCTCCGTCAATTCCTAATATATAAACCATCACCCAAGTTAATGGGATCATCTGATTTCCCACCAACAGTGGTTGTATCATCAGTTGGACCAGGAGAAGTCTCCAATGGTTCATCCATTGATGCCCCATTTTTTCTTGGTACTGAGGACTTCCCTCTGCAGTAGATACCTTAGTAAACACACCAGTGGTTAGTAGAAACACACTAGTGGATACCTTGATAGCATCAGCAGTGGTTTCCTTCAAGGGAGTCTGATTGATGTAACTACTGTCCATGTGTAGATCAGTGGATCCAACACCTGTAGTAGCTGCTCCACTTGAACTACTAACAGGAATTTCTTGAAACTCCTATAGTGTAACCTCCTCAACTGTTTGTGGGATAACTGATGGGTGGTCCGTAGGACAACCCTTAAGTGCCTTAAAAAGATTAAAAACCCATGCTTTACACGTTTAATTGTTTGAACTTGGTAACTACTAGTTGTTTGGACGTGCAGGTGCAAATGGAGCTTAAAAGGGAAGGAATTTGGAGCATCAATAAAAAATAAAATATTGGAATGGAAGAACTAAGAATACCACATGATAGAGGATGAAACTACGAGAACGTGGGCGAAAACGGCGAAGAAAACGGAGTTGAAATGAGAAAGTTATAAAGAAAACAAGAAAAGAAGTTCAGTCAGTGGCGTAACCTACGGCTTCTGGCGTAGGTTACGGCCCTCCACCTTTTTGCCTATTTGTCCGCCATAGGTCAGACTCAAGCCGTCGTAAAGGATTGATGAGTGCCGTAAGCTACGGTACCTGGCGTAGCTTACGGCGCTGTTTTGACTTTGTAGACTTTGCTGACTACCGTAAGCTACGGCAGGCGCCGTAGCTTACGACGCTGACTGATCTCAAAATGTAACTTACACATTTATTGGCCATTTCATGAGGATTTATGGTGTCTAATCATGGGTTTTCGGTTACTACTTGAGGGGAACGAGATTGGGAGTATAAGTGAGGCACTTGGAAGTGAAAAACATAGCTTTTAACTATCTTTCATCTAATCTCTATCTAGTTTTTGTTGGTGAACTTTGTAACATTATTCTCTTCTACTTTTTGCATGATGATGTCACTTCAAGCCATGAGTGGCTAAACACTTGATGATTGTCCTAGATTGAAGGTTTGGTTGAGACATTTCTTATTTGATTTTTCTAATTTCTAGAATAACAATTTTTATCTTTATGATTTGTTGTTATGATGTGTGATTGTTTGTTAGTAACTTGTTGATTCTTATGTTGAACTAATTAGAAACCATATGTTCTTGGTGTCGTTGGCAATCGAGATATCATGGGTATAGTTAGGCTTGGGTAAGGGTTGATTGATCATCGGGTAACAACCTCACGTTCTAGGAATCTGAGTACTTAGTTCCCTTTCATCACTGCAAGTAATCACACATGAACTATGTCTATGTAGTTCTTTCTAGTGAAATAATAATATGAATGTCGAAATAAACCGGAAATCTAGGATGGTCATTTGTCTCTAATTTGCTTACAACCAACATTTCTCTTTTGCAATTTATTTAGTTAAATTTAGTTCTAAAACCAATTCACTCAATCAACTCTTGGCAATTACTTTACTTACATTTAGTTTAATTTTAGTTAACATAGTAAACTTCAAATAGCACATTTTCCACAAACTCCCTGTGTTCGATACCCACTTGCCACTATCTATATAGTTGTTTTTGGGATTAAATTTGATTGTGACCACGACATCACGTCAAATTTTGGCGCCGTTGCCGGGGAGTAGTGCGCAACGTGTGTTATTTTTGCTTTTCTTAAGTTTGTTATTTTTCTGGTTTACGCTGGGTGTGTTAGTGTGCAGGTATTGACAGGTGCATGCGTACTAGGAGCTCTCACAAGCTATCACCATTGGCGTTTGATCCGGAAATTGAGCGAACATTAAGGGGATTAAAAAAATGAGTTACCAAGAGAAGTACGATTACGGTGATTATTATGAATATTCCCAACTTTCATGTGAAGGCCCTCAGATGTACGATCAAGACTATTATCATGCTCAGTATACATTTGATCAGTATGGTTATGCATGGGTAACCCAACAACCTACTTTGCACTATCAGTCACATAAATCTGAAAGTCTTGACGAGATAATGAGAAAGAGACACATGGTTCATGTTGAAAAAGAATTAATAAAACCTCATTTGTCAATGGAAGAACGAGTAGAACTTTTGGAATGGAAATATGATTTATTACCAAAAGAGGTGAAAGAGATGAGGCCAGGGACGTCGATATTGGAAAAACGTCAAGCAAAACAACACTGGATATCTGTGCAGATTGAACAAATGACACCTATGGGTGATGTAGAAGAAAAGGTTGTGAGTCATCCCGAACTTGAAACTGAATTATTAGGGCCAAATGAGGAATATACAATTGAAATTATTGTGGAGGAACCACCTATGGAGAGCAAAGTTGAGGGCCTTTTACTTGATGAACCAATCAAAGTTGATTACAACTCTCTGGCTGTGGTGGTTATGGAAACCAAGAGTGTTAAGGATGCATGTTTAGAAACTAGGAAGGTGGCACTTCATGATGTGGGAGATTTCATTCATAAGTTATGTTTATGGGAGAGTTTGGATTTGTTGGGCACAGAAAACGAAGTAGTGAAGTGGAGAGTAAACTACCGAGCATTTGTTGGAAATTCGGTAGGAAAATGTGGATTTAAAGAATTTTGCAAAGAAAGATGGGACGTGACAAAGCACACACACGATAGAAGAATCAAACACCGTGCTTACATCAGCAACGAAAAAGGTAAATGTGCATTAGACCACCTTGAGACATATCAGGTACGGTCGGGCTGAAGACCTAAATTTTAGCGCTGCTTGGGAGGCAACCCAAGGTGTTTTTAGATAAGTGTGAGGAAGATGTGCCGAGAGTTGTGTGAAGGTGATGATAGGAAGTCGGATTATCTACAACATCTGTTGTGTCAAACTTCACCAGGTCAATGTACTCTTTCCTTAGTTTTGTTATGTTCTTTAGTATTAAAATATTGGTATTTGTTGTTAAAAAAAAAAGAAATTTGTGGTTTGAGTGTGGAGCCTTTTGGTTGGTGTTGAAAAGGTTTAGCAATCAAGTTTCCTTAAAACCATACAATGGGGTCAATGTATCCCAAGTGTGGGGATGGGGAGAAATTTTGAGGTTTTTTTTAAAAAAAAAAAAATTAAATCAAGCAAAACATTATGGGAATTTGAACACCTTGGATTAACCCCAAATGATGCACCGGCAACCCTTAATACCCTTTTGTTCTTGGTGAGAGTTGAAGCCACACATGTAAATAAATAATGCTTGTCTTTGATGAGAGTGGCAACGGGTGGGGGTGCATTAGAACTTGTGCCATAATACGGTTTGAGTCCCTAGTTGAATGTGAATGTTAAAAGGATAAGGGCAATTAGGTAGCCTCGTCTTGGTGAGTGCGAGTGTGGGATTTGGGGGGTTGGACCTCATCAATTATATATATGAGCATGGTTGCGAGAGGGGCGGGGGTTTGGAATTAGTTGCCCAATTTTGTGCCTAAAAGCCTATCGTTTGTTACCCCTTAGCGTGTTCCCTAAAAATTTACCCGACTTGACCCAGTCTTATAGTGCTAGTAGTTATTTTAGTAGTGTGTAGATACGTTCGATGTTATGTTGAATGTTTGAAAAAAAAAGTGAAAATAAAGGAGAAACGAAAAGAGAAAAAAAATGGAAAAAGCAATTAAAAAAAAAAGCAATGTTGAAGTTGTTTTGTATATAAGTTTAAGTTTGTTTTGTCTATTTCATTATGTAATAAAAGATCGGGCAAGTACTTCGCTACTTCATATATATTCCATGTCCTACCCATTCGCCTAGCCTCGTTACAACCTTAAAAGCCCCTTTGATTTGCATTCATGTTTGGCACTTGTAGGAGGAGGACCGATTTAGGTACAAGCCTATAGTTGTGCAATCACCCGTTCGCCTATTGTGTGTCTAGCTTATCTTTGCTAGTACTTACTTGTAGCCGAGAGGAGAGATTTAAAGAGGGGTGTATTGTTTTGGGTGTTAAGAACGGTTTAGTAAAAGGATGACATGTTTTTGTTGATCGCGTATGTGTTGAAAATAGTTTTTGAATGAGTTGCTTGGGACAAGCAACGGGTAAGTGTGGGGATGTGATGGGTGGTCCGTAGGACAACCCTTAAGTGCCTTAAAAAGATTAAAAACCCATGCTTTACACGTTTAATTGTTTGAACTTGGTAACTACTAGTTGTTTGGACGTGCAGGTGCAAATGGAGCTTAAAAGGGAAGGAATTTGGAGCATCAATAAAAAATAAAATATTGGAATGGAAGAACTAAGAATACCACATGATAGAGGATGAAACTACGAGAACGTGGGCGAAAACGGCGAAGAAAACGGAGTTGAAATGAGAAAGTTATAAAGAAAACAAGAAAAGAAGTCCAGTCAGTGGCGTAACCTACGGCTTCTGGCGTAGGTTACGGCCCTCCACCTTTTTGCCTATTTGTCCTCCATAGGTCAGACTCAAGCCGTCGTAAAGGATTGATGAGTGCCGTAAGCTACGGTACCTGGCGTAGCTTACGGCGCTGTTTTGACTTTGTAGACTTTGCTGACTGCCGTAAGCTACGGCAGGCGCCGTAGCTTACGGCGCTAACTGATCTCAAAATGTAACTTACACATTTATTGGCCATTTCATGAGGATTTATGGTGTCTAATCATGGGTTTTCGGTTACTACTTGAGGGGAACGAGATTGGGAGTATAAGTGAGGCACTTGGAAGTGAAAAACATAGCTTTTAACTATCTTTCATCTAATCGCTATCTAGTTTTTGTTGGTGAACTTTGTAACATTATTCTCTTCTACTTTTTGCATGATGATGTCACTTCAAGCCATGAGTGGCTAAACACTTGATGATTGTCCTAGATTGAAGGTTTGGTTGAGACATTTCTTATTTGATTTTTCTAATTTCTAGAATAACAATTTTTATCTTTATGATTTGTTGTTATGATGTGTGATTGTTTGTTAGTAACTTGTTGATTCTTATGTTGAACTAATTAGAAACCATACGTTCTTGGTGCCCTTGGCAATCGAGATATCATGGGTATAGTTAGGCTTGGGTAAGGGTTGATTGATCATCGGGTAACAACCTCACGTTCTAGGAATCTGAGTACTTAGTTCCCTTTCATCACTGCAAGTAATCACACATGAACTATGTCTATGTAGTTCTTTCTAGTGAAATAATAATATGAATGTCGAAACAAACCGGAAATCTAGGATGGTCATTTGTCTCTAATTTGCTTACAACCAACATTTCTCTTTTGCAATTTATTTAGTTAAATTTAGTTCTAAAACCAATTCACTCAATCAACTCTTGGCAATTACTTTACTTACATTTAGTTTAATTTTAGTTAACATAGTAAACTTCAAATAGCACATTTTCCACAAACTCCCTGTGTTCGATACCCACTTGCCACTATCTATATAGTTGTTTTTGGGATTAAATTTGATTGTGACCACGACATCACGTCAATAACCAATTGAGTTGTTTCAGACACAGCCATTGTAGTGGTTGTACTCGCAGTAATGTGTTGGTGAGAGGGGCTATTTTGTGTCTGAAGCTCAATGGCATCAAACAGAGGTATGATGGATGGTGGAATTTGTGAAGTGGGGATAGGTGTGGAAAGAGAATTTGCCCCGGGAGCAGGGCTATTGAACATACTCTCAAGTGAGGGTAATGTATCATAGAGTGGTGTCCCTGTGCTTACAACCTGTTCCTTTTGTGAGGAAGCATGAGGAGTTGGGGAGATCTGACCAATTGTTGTGAGGAAGTAGCAACAGTGGTTGTTGGTGACTTTTGTGTTGTCACAGGAGTTACTTCTGGGATCTCATCTTCCAGAAGGTCCTTTTTAGAGGGTTTGGTGGGCTTTTTGGGAATTTTCTTCTTGGTCTTTTTGGGTAGTGTTGGTGGAGGTTGCACAGCAGTGGTTGTGCTACTGTGTTCACCAAGAGCAGTGGGCTCAACAGCAGAAACCTGAGGAGCAGATGTGGACTCATCCAAAGTTTGCTCAGGCTCCTCTGTTTGTGTTTTTGAAGGTTTTGACTCTGACAACCTTGTAAAAGTTTCAGCAGATAAACTATTGATTTGAAAAGAAGCACCTTGGTCAAGCACTTGTGCATTGTCTTTTGGTACTCTCTGCTGTAAATAATAGCTCAAGAACCTTAGAAACAATAGAAATGGTTTCTTTTTATCTTTGATATTATTAACATTTTTAACCAAATCATTGAAAATCTCTTGAGAGTAATTAAAATCTTTTTCAGCCATAATAGCATATCCCAGGGTTTTTATAAAGGTGAAAAGTGAGTGCTGACGTGGCAGCGGTTACAAAGATAGGACGGCTAAGAACTGTCCACGTGACAACCTCTGATGGAAATGGATGACAGTTGTTTACAGTGGTGAAAATGAAAACAGTGGCTGATTTTAACTATCAGTGGATAGCCATCAGTGATTAAAGCACTGATGTTTGAGCAACAGTGATTAACAAGGAAAATGGATAAACAGAGGTTGTCTTTCAGCAGTGGATAAACTTAACAATTAGATATTTGAACAAAAAGAGTGGTTTTAACAGACTTTTAAAGGATTAATGAAAACTTTCATTTTTAACTATTTTTAAGGATGGATTTTTGATTTTCTAAAAACATTTTAATGCTTTATTCATAGAAAAAAAGGATTTTGCTTGTTATTCCATGTTAATCATGCAAATTCTAGAGATCAAGCTTTCAAAGGTGGATGTGACTAATGCCTTTGTTAGCACATCTGCCAGCTGATCCTTAGTTGGAACATGATGCAGAGAAATCAAACCTTTTTCATAGCAATCCCTCACAAAGTGATGTCTGATGTCAATGTGTTTGGTGGTGGAATGTGAAACTGGATTTGTGATGATATTTTCTGCTGCTTGACTATCCAACATGAGGGGTGTCTTTAAAGCAGTGATACCAAAATCCAGCAATTGATTTTGAAGCCATAACAGTTAGGCTGTGCAGCTTGCAGCAGCAATATATTATGCCTCAGCAGTGGATGTTGAAACAACTGCTTGCTTTTTGCTTTGCCAAGATACTAAGCAATCACCTAGAAATTGGCACCCTCCTGGTGTGGACTTTCTTGTTGCATTACATACAGCAAAGTCACTATCTGAGAAACCTGAAAGCTTAACATTCCCATTAGCAGGGTACCAGATACCAAGTGTGGGAGCACTTTTTATGTATCTGAGTATCCTTTTCATAGCTATGAGGTTAGACTTCCTAGGGGCTGAGTGGGATCTTGCACAAACACATGTTGCAAACATGATGTCTGGCCTAGATGCAGTTAGGTACAATAAAGACCCAATCATGCTTCTATATAAAGTTTGATCAACCAAATCATCCTTTTCATCAGTCATAACTAGCTTGGTGGTTACCATCGGTGTACTACATGGTTTACAATCATTCATCTCAAATTTGTTTAAGAGTTCTTTAGCATATTTGCATTGATGAATGAAAGTACCATTTTGTAGTTGCTTTACTTGGAGACCAAGAAAGCACTATAGTTCACCCATTGCACTTATCTCAAACTCAGTTGTCATGTGTTTTCTGAACTCTTTACACATTTTGTTACATGTGCTTTCAAAAATGATGTCATCCACTTAAATCTGGACAATCATCAGATCTTTCCCTCTCCATTTTAAAAATAGTGTTTTGTCAATTTTGCCTCTTGTGAAACCAATAGAGAGAAGAAAGGTGGAAAGAGTTTCATACCAGGCTCTAGGTGCTTATTTCAAGCCATACAAAGCTTTATTCAGCTTGTAGACATGATTTGGATTAAATGGATCCTCAAAACCATGAGGTTGACAAACATATACCTCTTCTTGAATCTTACCATAGAGGAATGCACATTTGATATCCATTTGGAACACCTTTATGTTGTGGTTGACAACAAAGGCTAGGAACAGTCTGATAGCTTCCAATCTTGATACAGGGGCAAAAGTTTCATCATAGTCAATGCCCTCTTCCTGTCTGAAACCATGAACCACAAGCCTTGCTTTATTCTTGACAACAATGCCTCTTTCATCAGTTTTATTTTTGAAGACTCACTTTGTGCCAATAAGACTCACACCCTCTGGAAGTGGTACAAGTTCCCATACTTGTTGTCTTTTAAACTGTTGGAGCTCTTCTTGCATAGCTTCCACCCAACTGTTGTCTTTTAGTGCCTCCTGGTACTTGACTGGTTGATGAAGTGATAGAAAGCCAGCAAAAAGACAGATGTTTTGTGATTGACTTCTGGTGAGAACCCCTTCACTGATGTTGCCAATGATTTTGTCTGGTGGATGAGACTTCAGGAAAATTAAATCTCCCTTGTATGGAACAATGGCATTGAAGGGTGAAGGCTACAGATGTGAATCATCTGAGCTAACAACTGTTGGTGACTTTGGTGATCCAACAACTGTTTGAAATGGAGGTGGAGGAATAGGAGGAATTTGTGTGAGACCATGTTGATTTTTATCCACTGATGATAGATTTTTATCAACAGTGGTTGAGGATATGGAAACAGAGGTTGAAGGGCTACTTTGGTCAACAGCTGTTGAGGTAGCAGTGGCTGAGCTTTGGCAGCTGTTTTGAACATCCGCTGCTCTGGCAGTGGATGTGAGTTTCTGTTGTGGAATTATAACTTCATATCCATTGTCTGGTGGAGGAGTTTGAGGTGGGCCTGCACTGTTAGTCTTGACAGAAACATTTTCATAAGTGAATTTATCAAGATCAAATAACTCAGTAGGGTTTGCAGGGATTTTCAGTGAAGAAAGTTCATTGCACTTTACATTCATAGTCTCTTCCACACACCTCGTCCTAGTGTTAAACACTTTGTAGGCTTTGGCAGTGGTTGAGTATCCCAAATGATAACCACAATCTACTTTGGCTGCAAACATTGAAATTGAGTCTTTTAAGTTTAAAATGAAACATGGGCAGCCAAAGACTTTAAAGTATGAGATCAGTGGTTTTATGTTATACAGAAATTCATAGGCAGTCTTTTGATGCCTGGGGTTTATCAAAACTCTGTTCTGGACATAGCAGGCAGTGTTTACAGCCTCTGCCCAGAAAGTTAATGGCAAACCTGAATTTGCAAGCATGGTTCTGGCTGCTTCAATCAATGTTCTGTTCTTCCTTTCAACAACCCCATTTTGTTCTGGTGTTCTTCGGATGTTGTACTGCCTTACAATCCCTTTTGACACACAAAACTCATCCAACTCTCTATTTCTGAATTCTGTGCCATTGTCACTCCTAAAGACTTTTACTGGCAAGTCAAATTGCTTATCAACCTGTTTGGCAAATTCTTGCAAAATGCCTGCAGTCTCATCTTTAGAATGTAAGAAATAAGTCCATGTAAACCTAGAAAAATCATCTACAATTACCAAACAGTATCTTTTCTTTTTAAGGCTCATGATTTTTACTGGGCCAAACAAATCCATGTGCAGCATTTGCAAACACTTGGTTGTTTTGGACTCTTCAATGGACTTAAATGAGCTTTTATGTTGTTTGCCTTTTAAACAGGAAACACAATGCTCAGGATAGGTGAACAATTTTTTGTGGAAGACCTCTTACAAGGCCTTGTTTTGTGTAGGATCGATCGGTGACCCAAACGAGTCAATCAGAAGAGTTCTTGTCTGTTTCAGAGGCGGAAACAAAGAAACAGACTTGGAAAACAGCTTGTTTCACTCTTAAACGTCTTGTTTTATTGATTTAACAGCAATACAGATCACTAGACGCGTCGGCAGCACTTCGGTACCGGAATCACGAACATTGCAAATGATTTCGCTTGAAGGGGGTATTTATAGTGTTCTAATTCCGCTCGAAACAGTCCCAAGCGGAATCTAATTCCGCACGGAATTACACCAACATCACTTTCAATCGGAATTAACCTCTACAAGCGAAATTACCTTTAATTACCCATTTTCTCGAACTACGTCCCCTGATCTAACATTCTTAGTACAAGACTCGATACAAGACACAACTGATCAAGCATGGGTTAAAAAGGCCTCATACTGTTAAATTCAGGCTCAAAATCATATCATGCAAGTTGCCTGTTCAAAGCTGGAAAGGTTAATTTTTTTGCCTTCTGACAAAGGCTTACGGGCCGTAAAGGTCCTGCCTTACGGTCCGTAAGGAGTGCCCAGCGACAGCAAGTTGGCTGATATAAACGTTTTAACCGACTTAAAACGATTTTTACACTCTTATGGGCGACCCCTAACTGTTCCTAGGCACTAGGAAACACTTGTAATGATCTGCGATCCATGCTAGCCTTGCTTGTCATGATCTTATGCAATCAAGAACACTATAAAAGGACCTTGAGTTGCAACATTGTGCTCATTCATTCCATCTGCTTTCTTGGAGCTTCCTGGAGCATAAGAGCAGACCCAAGCCATTCCTAGTCGTGCATTAGACTTTGGTAAGTATGCTTAACCTTTCTTAGTTAAGTTTTTGCTTAGTTTTAGCTTAAAAGTCAAACCGTCGTAATTAACGGTTGACTTAACGATTAATCATTAATGGTCCAGTGATTAGTCGAATCAAAGGTAGTTATAAGTTGGTAATCATGTGGGCTTTAAACCCTTGAAAGGGCACCCTCTGATTCCCAGTCTAATTAGATCAAATGTCGGGTCAAAGTTGCTTAGAAAAAGTCAACAGGAGCTTAATTTTTGAATTAAAACATAATTAACAATGTAGAAGGCATGTAACCTATTTTGTCACTCATATAACTTGGTAATAAGTATAAGAACTGGTCTAAGCTTGTTTGATCCGACAAATTTCTGTTTAGACCCGGTTCGGAACCGAAAGTCGCAAAACTTTGACTTCAGTTCTGACGCATTTTAGTAGAGTTTAAGAATGCCTTAGGACTTCCTTAGGACCAGGTTACATGATAATATAACCCTCTATGACTGATTCGTTGATTGTCCGAGTCATTTGCACATTTCCGTTAAATGCTTAAAAGTTGACCATAATGCCCTTTTGATCATAAAACGAGAATTTTGGGAATGTGAGAGAGAAAAATTCTTTGTTACTGATTTATAAACATGTCCCTAAAGTTTCATAGAAGTTCGAGGTCCAGAATAGGAGTTATGCTAAATAGCGCAATTAAGAAGCTTTTGTTAATTAAACGGCGCACTTAGCATAAAGCCAATCTAAAACCCAATTTCGACACCAAACCTTTTACACACTGATGTAATATAATATTTTGAGATTTTTAAAGATTTTTAATCATTTTTAACCTGCTCATAACCTAAGGTTATGGCGTTGATTCGGTAAATACCGATTATACCCTTTTCGTACATAAAATGAGTTCTACATAGTCTTTTGATACAAATCCAATTGCTACTGATTTTATATAATAAATAAAGTATTTTGAACTATGTAACCTGATCAGAAAACTCAGATTTCCTGTTTAACCCGGAAATCGCTTAAAATGGCTTTTTACGCGTATTAAACGCCTAGTATAGCTTTAAAACCATTTTTGCCATGTAAGGCTTACTACCTACTGATATAACCTGTTAAAATAGGTGGTTTTACTGATTACTTTAGACCCGAACATCAGAATTATAAATAAACTCTTTTATAATCTTTAAAATGACCAAAATACCCCTACGGGGCTTATATTGGGATTAAACTCGTTTTGGGCATAATGGAAGGTATCCTACTGATATCACAACATATTTAGGGCATATTAACTTAGGAAACCTGTAAATGACTCTCATGGTTACCCGTTACGCTCCCCACGCGTTTGGTTCGGTTTATGTAACTAGTTTACATAAATTGGCCAAAATGGGTCAAACCATATCGTTTTTATCTCAAAATCCAGAAGGTGTTTAGTTCACCCATATTATACAAGTCTTTAAAGTTGTCGGGGCTAAAACACATTCTATTCCGGTCTTCGCCTGATCGTGCGTTCGAACCGTATCTTTCGTTAAAACTAACCGGTCTAAGCTTAGGCTTAATTAAAGACCCGTTAGGATTCTAATAGGTTATTATAAACCTTCGTTCCAGAATAGGAGACCCGGTAAAAGCTACCCGCACTTGCTATTTTTGATTGATACTTGCAAAGGTAAATACTTTTAACTTAATTTCCCTTATAAGGGCTTGGGGTACGGTATATAAAATACCGCTTGGTCCAGCATTGAATCTTTGATCGAATAGAGATTAAATCATTGATATGCTTTGTTTTGAAATGTTTTGTTTGCTTAAAGCCTTTGGGGGGTTAATGACCATGTCCCGGATATCCTTGGCATCATCTTACGAGATGGCCACGACCTGAGCACGGGGTGTAGGCGTACACCCGTCGGTGCATAAATGAATAAATAATGTGGTGTGTCTATTGATCTTTAACCCGGTCTACGGATCGGGCTACTGAACGCATAAGGAACATGTAATTCGTTTACAACTATTATATTCAAAATAATTATCCCAAGTTATAAAAGTTTGTGCCACGTGCATTCAAATCAATTTTATTAAACTTTTCAAAAAGAGTCGGTTGAATGTATTTACCAGTGTAAACTGACGTATTTTCCCAAAAAGGTTAAGTGCAGGTACTACGCGAACTAGGCTGGCTTTCTCCTAGCGTCCTCAATAAGTCTCGCAAGCTTGGATATCAAACTGTTGAACAATGTTTCCTATTTATTTTGGATCCCCTGTGGATTACTTTCGACTGTTGTGATACTCGATATTACAATTTATTAAAGTTGAAATATATCTATCTTTTGCTTCCGCTGTGCATTTAAATATTGTGTTGTTTGACTGTAATGTTACCAACTACGTCACGGTAATCCCCCACCGGGCCCACCGGTGAAACGTGGAAATATCGGGGTGTGACATGACCCAAACGAGTCGTTCAGAGGAGTTTCAATCTATTTCAAAGGCGGAAACAGAGAAATAGACTTGGAAACAGCTTGAATATCACTTTAAACTACTTTCTGATTGATTTAACACTGATTACAATCATAGGACAAACCGGCAGCACCTCGGTATCCAAATCACAAACTGTTACATAAGATTTCGCTTGAACTGCTATATATAGACTTGGGATTCCGCTTGAAAGTGTCAAGGTGCATTTCAAGTGGAATTAGTAATGTTGTGATTCCGCTTGAAACTGCATAATGTCATTTCAAGCGAAATCAACCACCTTCAAGCGAAATTAGATCAAACACTTCTAAAATCCTATTTTCTAGAACTTCGTGCCCTGATCTAACAATCTAGTACAAGACTCGATACAAGACGAAGTCGAAAGATGTATGCACCAACATTCTTGTTTACTCTTTGTTTAATTCTTGAAGAAGTGTACTTATTAGGTTTTCCATCAAGATTTAAATCTTTTATTTCAGAAATATTAATTTCTGTTAATTTGAAAACATGTTTGATCATTTCAATTTTGACACTTCTTATTGGAAATTCCTCATCAAAATATAATTTGTCTGAATCATTCAAAGTATAAGCTACATTAATTGATCCATCATTCAAATTAGATTTTGATAACAAGAATTCTTTATTGTAAACCCGCTTGACTGGTGAACTCGGACTCTTTTCTAATGAACTCGAACTTTCATACTTAGACTCCGGTTTTGACTATTCATCCGTATCCAACACCTGATCGACAACTTTCTTTAACAACTCAGACTCATGATCAGTGTCAGACGTTGTGAATGTGACATCAATATTGTCTGGTAATTCATCAATGATTTCAGACTTTAACTTGATGTTGAGAGCCTTATTTACACGTTCCTCATTTGGCTTTCTCGGAGAATAACTCTCTTAGATCGGGGGTGGACATCTGTTATACTTGACACTTTGTTTCTTACCAGTATCAGTATCTTCAGTCTTTTCCTCCTTGAATGCTTCAAGACCTGCAACAGTAGGATACATACGATCAATCAAATAATCACATGTTGTATAACTCAACAGTAATCGTTTAATCCTATCACTCTCAATCTTCTCAAGTTCCAACTCCTGCTTCAGCTTAGCACAGTCTTCGATATACTCATTGATGACGCTCTGCTTTGTCATTAATATAGAGCTCATCATTG
Source organism: Helianthus annuus (assembly GCF_002127325.2). Lineage (NCBI taxonomy): Eukaryota > Viridiplantae > Streptophyta > Magnoliopsida > Asterales > Asteraceae > Helianthus > Helianthus annuus. The sequence goes on along the minus strand of NC_035446.2, from coordinate 98,057,114 downwards.
TCATAGCAGGATCAACTTCTCGATTTGTTTTGTTCAAACCATCAACCGTCTTGTTCAAAACATCGTATGACTCTTTCACATACTTCACATCAGACAACAAATTTTCTTTCAACACTTCCAGTTCACTAATCTTCTTGTCTTTCTCATCACAATGTTTGCAAGATTCCAAACATTTCTGACAAGGTTTAACGACTTCAGCTATCTTTTCAATCTTGACAGTCTTTTCAACCTCAACAAGTTTCTCAACTTCAACAATTTTTTCTACCTCGACGATTTTCTCTACTTCGACAACTTTCTCAACTTCGACTATTTTTTCAACTTCAACAATTTTCTCTACCACTTTCTCCACTTCAATGATTTTCTCTAACACTTTCTCAGTCACTGCTTCAACATTAGCTTCTCCAGCTTCCATTTTTTCCTTTTCATCAGCTAGCATTCTTGTTGCTTCCAGCTCCCTTCTTAATCTGGCAATCTTCTTCTGATTCAGCAACTCAACTTTATCTGCAAAGAACAAATTGAAACTGTCAGGATCTATGCCTTTTCTAGCTTTGTTAAGATATTCTTCTTCATCATCAGTATCAGTATCACTTCCTAAGTCTGGAAAAATTGGGATTCTTTTCTGACTAGCCTCATCTTCACCCAGAATTCTAGCAACAAGACCTGAACCTGGTGGAATGTACTTATCCCAGCTGAACCCTTCAGCCACTTTCTCATCATCTTGATCAATGATACCAAAATAAGCTTTCTTATTTGCATCTTCGATCATTCTAGCATGAGCTTTTTTTGGTTGAGCAGGAACAGTTTGTGGTGATTGAGTAATCTGATGAAAGATTGATTTCTGATAATAATTGTTCTTCCAAGACTGATTTTGTCTTCCATCAGCTTCTTTGTTTTTGCACTCACGTTTAAAATGACCTTTTTCATGACAACGAAAACAGGTAACTTTCGATTTATCAAATCCAATTGGAGATGCACTCATTTCACGAAAATCATCTCTACCGGTGATTTGCTGAAACTTTTCTGCCCTTCTTACAGCACTAGCTAAACACCACTTCACATCCATTAACTCAAGTTCCTCTGCATCAATTTGATCATAATATTCTTTTGTAAGCATCGGATTTCCAATCTTGTCAGCTATCCAACTTTCGTAAGATTCTAACATAGCAACGAGTGATGCCATGTGTTGCTTGGCTATTTCTGGAGACAGATTTTGACCATTTTGAATGTTCAAAGTGACATTGCATTGAAGATTTGTTGAGTTCTGTCGTTGAGGACTTGGTGTTGTATGATTTGGATCAAAGCTTGAATACGAAGATGAAGATCCACCACTCTGTGTCACAATACCGCCTTTTGTTCCAGAAGAATTAACAGCACTAAAACCAGTTTGGATCTTTGGGCTGGGGCTGGGAGTAGCCTCAAACTTGTTTCCTTTGTAATGTAAACTGACATCTTGTTGAGCATTTGGATTCTTCATGATTGCCGTTTTTTGGATATCCAACTCACGCTCTTCAATCTTCTGAATAAACTGTGCCAGATTCATATTTTCCGATTTTCTCATGTGTTTTATAATCAACAGATAAGTTCCCCATTTTTGTTGTGGTAATGCATCAGCAAGTTTATCAACCCATTCATCATCATCTTTCTTAATGTCTAATCTTCCCATTTCCAATACCAAATGACAATATCTATCAATGGGCATCTTTGTTGTTTCATGATCGAAAGCTGTAAACGTATCAAACGATTTCTTCAATAACGCCTTTTTGTTTTTTATCATATCTGTGCTTCCTTTGAATTTCTAAATCAATGCATTCCAAATTGACCTAGCTGTACCATCATGTTGGAGCAAAACAAAGATATCTTCTTTAATCGCTTGTTGAAGAATACTGATCATCATTTTCTCACTTGTAAATTTCAATTTGTCACTCTCTGAATAGTCACAAATAGCTTTTTCAATCCCACGTTCATTCTTTGGTTTCTCATAATCTTTCAACAATGAACACCATGCATCAAATTTATAAGCTTGCACCCAGTTCTCAAATCGATTTTTCCATCCTTGAAAATCCTCAATGTACATGAGTTTTGGCGGTTTCTGATAAGTTCTTGTCTCATTCTCATTGTACATAGTTTCAGCAGCTGTAACTGGTGCAATCGGTGTAGCAAACGCATTGTAGAATTCTTCTTCCATGTTTCAACAAATTTTTTCACCAAATTACAAGTTCAAATGAAATATCAATCCAAGCGAAAATACTCTTCAAACGAAATTACCTGCACAACATTGGAAAACAAAATTAAAAATTTCAAACGAAATTGCTAATCTCAAACGGAATTACAGATTCCAAGTGTAATTACTTCACACGGAATTACACTTTGACATGGAATTAACTATTTCAAGCGAAATTAAGTAATTTCGTGTGAAAATGTCAAACAAAATTACTGATTCAAGCGGAATTAGTTAATCTCATGCGGAATTAGGTAATTTCGTGTGGAACGGCTTCAAACGGAATTACACACAGAAGCGAAATTATGAATTTCAAGCAGAATTATGTAATTTCGTTTGAAAATAAGCTGGTGATTCCGTACGGAATTAGGCTGACGTCATCTTTTTCGATCTGTATTTCAAACGGAATTACCAATTTTATCAAATTTTGATTGAATTAAGGTCCAATTTTCTCAAGGATTCATTAAAACACAGTTTCGCACTTAATATGTGAAATTCAAGACATTTTGACCGTGAAAACTAGTTCAATTTCAAAAAGAAGGTGTAGAAGACATAAATTATGGTTGTTTTGGCAAGAACTCTTCTTCCTGAGCTCTGATACCACTAGTAGGATCGATCGGTGACCCAAACGAGTCAATCAGAAGAGTTCTTGTCTGTTTCAGAGGCGGAAACAAAGAAACAGACTTGGAAAACAACTTGTTTCACTCTTAAACGTCTTGTTTTATTGATTTAACAACAATACAGATCACTAGACGCGTCGGCAACACTTCGGTACCGGAATCACGAACATTGCAAATGATTTCGCTTGAAGGGGTATTTATAGTGTTCTAATTACGCTCGAAACAGTCCCAAGCTGAATTAGAATTCCAAGCGGAATCTAATTCCGCACGGAATTACACCAACATCACTTTCAAGCAGGATTAACCTCTACAAGCGAAATTACCTTTAATTACCCATTTTCTCGAACTACGTCCCCTGATCTAAGATTCTTAGTACAAGACTCGATACAAGACGAAGTCGACAGACGTATGCACCAACATTTTGACAAAGCAGTGATTGTCTTGAGATTTGTGTGCCCCAATCTTCTGTGCCATAGTTTTGTCTCTTTGTTAGAGGCGGCTGAGAACAGACAGGCATCAGTGATAGGGCTCTCTTTTGACAAATCAACTACATAAACATTGCCACTTCTTTGAGCAACAAGTTGAGTTTTTCCAGTTTTTATTATTTCTTCAATCTTTTTGACCATTTCTGGTCCAACAATCTTGAAACTCTCCTTAATAAAGAATGACCCATAACCTTTGTCACTCATTTGTGAGACACTAAGGAGGTTGAATTTTAGATTTCAATAAGATTAACATTTTCAAACTTGACTTTTCCAGACTGAACTGTTCCAGACCCCAACATTTTTCCCTTACTATTATTACCAAAAGATATATCACCCCCTCCATGAGTTTTGAATTCTTTGAGTAGGGCTCTACTCCAATCATGTGTCTGGAGCCTCCATTATCTACATACCAAAGACTATCTAAGCATGCAGAAGCTCCCTGCACATCAAGTAAATAATTAGTTTAGGAGGGTCTCCAAAGCCAATAAGGCTTTGGATGGGGTCACAACAGTGTCAGAGTCAAGGCCAGGAACATGGACAGTGGTTAGCTCAGGGGTTTGAACAGTTTTTGAAACATTTCTCTCTAACCATTGTTGTGGGCCATTTCCTATCAGCTGTTGATATCCAAAGGGATGCCTGTTCAGTTTTGGTTTAGAAGGCTATTTGTAAACCTCATAAACATGTGGGACTCTTTGGTATGGAGGTTGACCTTTTCCTCTTTGGAATTGGTTGGCAGGTGGTGCATCTGACACTTGCACATCCTTGGAACAGTGCTTTTGTTCAGCTGCTTTGTAACAGCTGTTTGGACAGATACAAATGGTTGTTTCTTGATTGGTTGATTTGATGAACACATGGGTGTTTTTGCAGTGTATTCTTTCTTTTAAACCTCAAAGGTTTGAAGGTACACGCACTCATGAGTGAGATGATTTGATTTTCCACACATGGTGTAGCTTTTTGAAGGCACAATGGTGCTTGTTTTGTTAATGTCATAAGCTTTTAAGTGAAAGCAATATTTTGTTAAATGATTTTTCTTTTCACAAAAGTCACAAAACAAATTTTTAACTTTTTCTCTCTTTTTCCTCTTTTCAGACTCCTTTGCAACAGAGTTTTGAACCACTGTTGGGATATCCTTGAGAGGAATTACCTTGGCCTTTGGTGCTTTCACACCATCCACTGTGGAAAAATCCATTGTTTTGAAATTTTCAAGGATGTCACACTTATTTGACCAAGTGGGTTTAAATCGGTATTTCTCAATCTCCTCAAAGGTTGAGGACCCCTCTTGTTTTTCAAGAGTGATTTTGTTACCATCTTTATCAGTTATTTTTATTTCTTGACCATCCTTGTTTGTTGGTATTATCTCAACAGTGTTTTGAACAGACTCATTTGCAGCAGTGTTTTCAACTTGGTCATTTTTCTTGAAACCAATGCGAAATTTTACATTGCTTTTGATATGTTTTTCAAGCATAATTTCATAACCTTTGCAGGATTCCACCCATTTTTCACATGTGATTTGGGTGGATTCCAACTCCTTTTTACGGGTTTGATATTTTTCTATCATGACCTGGAGTTGGTCCTTAGTTATGCTATGCTCATGCTTGAGGCTGCAAATTTCACTTTCTTTTTCAAACAATTTATTTTTCAGTTCCTTAACAGATTTTTCAAATTGTATTTCATCTGTTAAAATCTTGTCTCTAAGGTTTTCATTCACCTCTTTAACATTTGCAAATGCTATGATGCATTTGTCTGAACACAAGTTTTTTAAGACTTAGGGTGATACCTTAGCTGCAGCCATCATGGCACAGTCACAGACACTCTCACTTTCTTTGGACTTCTTCTCCTCTTCTTTAACAGTCCATGGGTCAGATAGTGGCTCTATCAGTGGTTCAGGTTTGTCTTCCAACAGTTGTTCACCAACAACAGCAGTAGCCACTGCTTCAGCAATTACATCCAGTGTTTCAGCACTGGATCCCCCTTCTTCAGTTTCCAGCCCTTCTAGGATAGACTCTAATGCCGCAAAACAGAATTCATCACTAGAAACATCATTCTTAGCATATAGAGCAAAGTTTTCATCAGCTAAATCTTCAGGCAAACTACTCCAATCAACAAAGCCTTGGGTGAAGAAGCTTTGCTGATCTGCTTAAGCAGATGTTTGGGTAGTTTGTTGAGGTGCAGCTTATTGCACCTGAACCTGAGGAGCTGGGGCCTTGACATACTGTATCTGTGGAACAGGGGTTTAGACATAGTGCACAGGAACAGGTGTTACAGGGTGTGCATAATGAGCATTGTTTACATGAGCAGTAGGGGCATATTGGGAATAATGCACAGTGTTTTGGTTATTTTGAGGTCTAGGACTAGGATGTGTGATGATTGGTCCATTGTTTTGACTCCTACACTCTCTAGCAAAATGACCTAGCCTATTACACTTGTAACATTTTATCTTTGATTTATCCAACCCTACTTTCAAGTTCCATGTAACCCTGGAAATTTTCTCCCTGTTCTCTTATAAAACTTGTTGTAACTAACACTCAGCATTGCAAGTTGGTGCAAAATATCCATTTCCTCCAGATTAGTTGGATTAAAGTGCTGGAGATCATTGAGTTCAAAGGACAAGTTGTCTAAACTCTGGTTTTCACTACTAGCTATGAAAGCATAGTTAGTTGAGTAAGAATCAGAGTTATTAAAAGCTCCACCAGCAGTTATGTCAATATAATGATCATAACTCTGCTCCTTACTACTACCAGAATCCTCTTGACCAAGAATTGTTGTGCTACCAAATGTATAGTCATCAGCAACCTTCCCAGACTCTTGTAACTTCTTTTTCCGGTTCAACTCTCTCTCATAAGTGAGGAGTCTACCATGTAGTTGAGTCTCACTTAGTTCTTTGAACCCAACTGAATTTATGGTTACAAAAGCAATTGTGTCCCATTTTTCAGGAAATGACCTTTGAAACCTACTATTTAGAGTTGATTTTGCAAATTCAGCATTAACAAGTTTCAATTCACTAATGAGACAACTAAAACGTTCAAATTGCCGTGTTAGTGATTCACCTTTCACATGGCAGAATGTTTCATACTGTTGATTCAGAACTTCCCTGTTATTTTCTATCACCTCTTCTGTACCACTGAACTGTTCCTTTAAGGCATCCCATAGCTCTTTGGCACTGTTACAGTGTAACAGTCCAGCATAGATGTCATTTGGAAGAGCTGAGGCTGCTATGCTAAAAGCCTTTGCATCTAGTTCAATTTTTTGAAAATCTTGTTCTGAATAGTTTTCAGGGCTTTTAGGCACAAAGCCTTTGGGATCCTCAGTACTAGGCACCTGTGGAACATGTGGTCCATAGATGACTGATTTCCAATAGCTGTTATTTGTTGTGCCGGTACATGACCCATCCGACGTTGCCAGATATTGTACTCGGATCTGACAAGCATCGATGGTTTGAAAAGAGTCCCGGTGTTGTGAATGTCTTGTGATTGTGACGTCATTCTGGTTGATTTTCACAAAAGTTTTAGAATAACCAACTTTGTACGTGATTACCTTTTTACTCTGTTTTTATCAACTGATACGAACAACTTAAGTATCAATAACTTTGAGCTGAACTTTTATGTCAAATTGATGGTTAGATCGAATTTTGACTGTCCTAGCTCTGATTCCAATTGTTAGGATCTGAGTTTCTTTAGATTGTGTTTGTTTGAATTAATTGATGTAAAATGAAAGAACAGAGATGTAATAATTGCAGTGGAAATAACAATCAAACTTTGCAAACACAGTCACGGAAGAAAAGTTTAAGCAAACATGTTTTCCATTGAATCGAATGATTGTATTTAATTACAATAATCAAAACAACTTGCATGCATGCACAATACTCCCCCTCAGCCTGAGCTCAGTGATTTGTTCGTACAGAATGACTTGTGAAGAAAGAGCTAACAGAATAGTACAGAGTACTGTTCTATTTATAGTACATCCCAAACCACTAAGCATCTTTGCTGACGTCACCATGAAAGTGACATCTAACCTCCTAACAAACTACAAACACTGTTCTATACAACCACTGATTACATAAACACTGATTACATTTAAACTACTGATTCTTCATTCCATTGTTGTAGCCTAAACACTGATGATGAGCATCAGTGCTTTCTTTATTGAGTCATCAGTTCTTTGGTCTTCAACAGCACTTAGGAGAGAACAGTATATAGAGCTTCAGTCTTTAAACAGATCAGGTCTTTGGCTAACAGATGTTGTGTTGATCAGTGTTTTGGAGTCTATCAGTTGTTAGATAACCACTGTCAAGGGGAGAGTCTTTGTACAAGCACTGTTTATGAAGATCAACTGTTCTGAACCTGTTTTGGCTTTCCTTGTCATCTGTTCTTTTATGTGTTTGAAATCATGAACCAACAGTCATCATTACGGAGAGAGTATTAATTAACTACCTTAATTGTCTCATTTGCAATCAATCCTTTGTGGCTTTGCCCATAGATGATCGTCCACCTCTCTTTGTCTTTCTACTTCACATTGTTTCTGCATTTGAATTGATGTAAGCAAATCATAACAACGAAAGTACAGTAAAACCTCTATAAATTAATAATGTTGAGACCGAGATATTTTATTAATTTAGCGAGATATTATTATACCGATAAATTAATATTTTATTAATTTAAATTGGTTTTACATGTGACCTTTAAATTTCTAAACCTAATGTACATTCACAAATTAATTGAACTTATTAAGTTCATTGTTTTTAATACAAAAAGTTAGTTCATGGTACCAAAAAATAAATTACAAAAACAAGTTTCAATGCATATTTCTTAAGTGCATTACAAGCGGCAATGACTGTTCATAGCTTTTTGTTGTAATACGAGAAGACAATGCCCCAACTCTTATATGCAAAGAGGAGATTTAAAGATGAATTCAAGATAGATTCGGAATTCAACAAAAAACAGATAGATTCATTGTTTACTAGACAGTCTTAGAATTTGGAATCTTTTAGTAGTTATTAATTTATACTTTCGTTGGGATCTATATATATACACTGAGATTTCAAAAAAAGTTATTATCTTATTATTTTATTAATTGAGGTCCAATTTTGTACTAGTCCCAAGTTGAGACTAGACAAATTATTAATTTTATCAAGGTTATTAATTTATAGAGGTTATACTGTAGTGGTTTTGTATGCTCATGCGGATTGATAAATTATGCAATCATGAGTTAGTTTTTTGTATGACACACATGTGTTTTTTTTTCTCAACCTTTTGGTGCTAATCATCTACCTGTGAATACTTCTTTTTTTAGGGTATCAAGTTTACAATTCGGTGCAAGTCTTTATTTAGCTTTATAAAACTTTGTTATAATCTACGTCAATTACCCATGATCCTTATAAAAGATGGTAATTTTTTCATACAAGTTTTAAGGTGTTATATCCGATTCATTTAATACGAGTCATGTTAAACATGTTATGTTCTGGCTCACTTGTTTATCCCATTTAATTAAAAAGTTGACCCACCAAAAGAATCAACATGTTTATAACTTAAAACTATCTGCAACCGGTAATCTACCAACTCACTTGACACGTTTAGTTAAACAAGTTGCATCCAGGTTAAATAATATTTATTTTTTTTTTTTTAAATCAAACTTCATTTAAAACCAAAAAGCACAAGCTTTCACCAAGAAGGGGAAAGCAAGGCGAAAACCACCAATCCAAGAACTTACATTACATCAAAAGAACGCCATCTCTCCCACTCTACAATTTCACCTTTAAATCTATGCTTATACCACAAGAAATCCAACGACTTGACATCCGCAACAATGTCCGCCACAGTCGAGTTCTTACCAGAAAACAACTTCTCGTTTCTGGCCCTCCATAACCTTTAGCCGGCGATGATGAATATACCCTGAAGCAGGCTTTTCTTATGCCCTTCCGCTGCACAGAACTCGTGCAGAGCAGCAACATCCTTCACACTGAAAACATAGATCTCTGGGATCCGGAACCAAACAGAAATGCTATGCCAAACGCCTGCAGAAACACTACAACCTGTAATAATATGATCGATTGATTCTTCCCCTTCTTCGCACCACGCACAAATGTCATTGTCCACACGAATATTTCTTTTAATCAACGCTGTCTTCGTCGGGAGCCGATCTAAGAAGGCGCGCCACATAAAAATATTACACTTATTAGGAACCCACTTGCTTCATTTAAAACTGAATTGTTCCGCGTTGTTACTCTGACCACGCATCCATTTCTTTGTCTCAGAAACCGAAAAAACTACGTTCCTACTATCGTTTCATTCCCATTTATCATCTCTATCTTCCAACACGCAACCACCCAGATCCGCTTCCAATTCGCTCCTTTCTGCCAACTCCACATCCAAACCCACAGCTGAATTCCAATTCCACTTAATCTTTAACCCATCTTCGGACCACTCGCATCTATCCGCAACAACACACAACTTGTTTTTTGCTCTTCTAAACAGGTTAGGAAACCTTTCATTCAGCGGTTGCTGTCCTAACCAAATATCAATCCAGAAACGTATTTGAGTCCCACTCCTAACCCTGCCCCGAATCATAGAACTAACCCCGATCCCTTGTATCATAATTTTATTACAAATAGTGACTATCGTTTTCCAAACCCCCATCAAATCATTACGGACTGGAGCCACCCCCCACCTACGGCTCGACCCATGAAGAGAATCAACAACCTTTGTCCATAACGAATGATTTTCCGTGAAGTACCTCCACAACCATTTTATCAGCAACACCTCATTATCTACTTTCAGAACCGACAAACCCAGCCCACCTTCTTTAATTGGTTTCGTGAGAATCTCCTAAGAAACCCAACTTATCTTTTTCACCTCATCCGAGCCTCCCCAAAGAAAATGCCTCATTAGCCCTTCCAAAGTGTCGATGACTATAACTGGAACCTTAAATAATGAAAAATAATAAGTAGGCAAGCTGTCTAGAACAGACTTGATCAAAGTAACTCTCCCTGCTATAGACAAAGTTGACGCTTTCCACTTCGATAGCCTGCGTCTAAAAATATCAACCACAGGATCCTAGTTTGCCACCCTATTCATGTTAGCCCCCAACTTAATTCCTAAATACATAAACGGAAAATCACCCGATTTGCACCCCAAAGCATCAGCTTTCGATCTCACATCCTCACTATTGACTCTGACCCCATAAACATCCGATTTATGAAGGTTGATTTTCAAACCGGAACACAAAAAAACACCCGAAGAATCCTCTTCATATTTTTAAAATTGAAATCTGACGAATTAGCCATCAGCATGGCGTCATCAGCATAAAGCAAATGGGAAAGAATCGGACCATTTCTGGGTAACCGAACCCCGTGGAAAGCCCCTATGCGCCCCGCCTTATTCATTAAGCCTGAAAACACCTCCATAACCAAAATAAACAAGAAAGAAGATATAGGGTCACCTTGACGAATCCCTTTTTCACAATCGAACTCGAAAGTTGGTGACCCGTTTACCAAAACTGAGGATCTAGCCGACATCAAAACACCCTGAATCCAATTACACCACACTGGAGGAAACCCCATCTGATCCATGATCGCGAACAAAAACTCCCAATTAACATTATCATAAGCTTTATCAAAATCTATTTTAAACAGAAACATCTTTTTTCTGCTTTTTCTCGCCCAAGACAAAATCTCATTAACCATTAGAGGACCATCCAACATATACCTGCCTGGCAGGAAAGCCGTCTGCGACTCTGAAACTAACTTCCCGATGACCATCTTTAATCTGTTCGCCAAGACCTTCGACACCACCTTACTTATGATCCCAATGAGATTAATTGGTCTGAAATCACCTAAAACCGAAGGATCCCCTTTTTTCGGAATCAGTGTAATGAAAGAAGACCCTACCCCCTTGCTAAACCTGCCGCACTAATGAAAATACTGCATACAATCCACAAAATCGAACTCGAATAGATCCCAAAAAGTTCTCAAAAACCTGAAATTGAAGCCATCGGGCCCAGGCGCTTTATCAGCGCCACACCCAAACACCGCTTCCTTAATTTCGTGAAGCGAAAAAACACTCACCAAGGCCTCGGCATCCTCGTCACTCAGCTTCCTGAAACCATAACCACACAAAGATGGCCTAATACCCATGGATTCTCTAAATTTATTTCGAGAAAAAACTAAGAACCTCTCTTTTGATCACTGCTGGTTTAGTCTCCCAACCACCACTCACCATAAGGCCCGGAATATGGTTCGCGGCTCTCCTTTTATTGATAAATCCATGAAAGTATCGCGTATTATCATCCCCATGCTTCGCCCAATTGTTCCTTGATTTCTGATTAAGATCCCTCTGATGAAAGTCTTCCAATTGTCTAAGTCTTCTCCTCGTTTCTTCTAAAACCCATTTTTCCTCTTCTGACAGATCTCTAGATTCCATATCCAATTCCACATTATGAAGCTCCTCTTCTAAAACCGCTTTTTCTTGCTTTTCTTTTTCAATTCTCTTCACGTTCCATTCACCAATCACTTTCCGAAGCCATCTAAATTTTTTCATAATCCTATCATCCGGGTTACCAGCAAAAACCTTATCCTCCAAAGCTTTCCTCATAACACCATAAAAATCTTCCCTACCCAACCAAGAATTATAAAATCTAAATGGCTTAGGGCCGAAATTCCGAGACATCGTCTTTAGCACAAGCGGACAATGATCTGATTCTTCACGAGCAAGAGCCAGATACTCCGCATTAGGCCAATCCATGAAGAAATTCCAGTTCACAAATATCCTATCAATACGGCTCATTTTATCTCCAACAACATAAGTGAATCTCCTACCCTTCAATGAATACTCATGCAGATTCGCGTCATCAATAAAACCATTAAACTCTTGAGCCGCTGACAAAGAAAACTTTGAATTCCTTCTATCTGATGCTTGTCTCATCGAATTGAAATCCCCCGCGACCATCCAAATACTATCCCCTACCCCAATGATACTACCAATCTCCGACCACAGATTTCTTTCTTCCACCTAATTCTGAGGAGCGTAAACATTAAGATAGTGGCTCATAACCCTGCTCCCCTTAATAACACCCGAAACCAGCAAACAATTAGCAGACTTTTTCACTTCCACCAAAGAGAAAACCGCTGGATCCCAAATAGTTAGAACACCGCCCGATCGGCCTACGGAACCCACCCATTCGAACTGAAAATCACCCCTACCCCAAAACCGCTCTAAAACCTCCCCGTCCAAATTAGAATTCAAGGTTTCTTGAAGCATAATGAGACTTAGTTGTTGCTGAACACGAAGACGCCTCACCCACTCTGCTTTAGCGCGGAGACCCACCCCTCGAATATTTAAAGACATAATATTCATTAATCCACTACTTGAAAACCTTCATTCGAAAGCACCTGTTGAACTTCTGGAATAAACTGCTCTTTATTCTCGGCCCCTAAAGCCCTCCCAAATGTCACAGTCTCAGACACTTCATCAAGAATCTCATTAGAATCCACCTCCTGACCAAGGTCCCTCCTTTCCCTATTCCTACTAACATCGCCTGAGCCACCTCCTGCCCCAACCGATTTATTGAGATCAGGTGTACAAAACCCCGTTGAAACGCTAGCCTCCCTATCCTCACCAGAGTTTTGTGATGGACGAGAGTTCACAATCCCAATAAGTTTATCAATACCAAACGGATCATTATCGTCCCTGGCTCGCTTATTAGGTCTCTTATTTGACCCCGAAGATCCTCCTCTATTTTTAACCCCATTCTTTTTTTGATACTTTTTACGCACTAACACGTTGGCATTATTCTCATTCACCTCAATGTTCTTCCCGATGATGAATTCGGCTCCTTGTTTCAAAACATTGGCATTTTCGCTAACCTCATTATTTTGAACTATTACTTCTGGCCGTATTTCACCTTTCTCCATATCCGTGTCCACTTCGGTAGTCGGCATACTCCTTACATTCTCCTCCCTTTCCGCGTCATTCCGGAACAATTCACTACTCTCCTCATCTCCTTCGGCATCAAACTCTTCAACACAGTCAGGTAACCATTCTCCCACATCCTCGTCAATCCAAACGTGGAAGGATACACCCCGCCACAAAAGATCTAACCGATCTGAAACCCTCGTGTGAGACTTGCTCAAAACACCAATATACACGTTAGAGAAATTAGCATCATCAGCGGACATACATGCCGGTTGCACCACGACACCATATCTTCCACCTATGAAGTTAAACACTTGATCAATGGCCGGTTGCAGTGGAACTCCATGTACCTGCAACCATGCAATACGCTCATCCTCCACCTTATTATTCCCATTCCAAATTATCTAAAGTCCCAAACATATCTTTCCACATATCAACATTCTCCAAGAAGCGATCACACTCCTCAGCGTCTTTGAAAACTAACATCACTGTAAGTCCCGAGACATACTTTATCGACACTTTACCCCATCCTTTATCCCGCAATAATGCCCGTAAAGAAATCAGCAACTTGAAATCTGCAGCCTTACCCATCAGAGAAGTCCCATACCACCCACAAAAAGCTTCCGGGTTATCATCAATCTTGATTGTATCTATATATTTTTTTTTTGACTCCGGGTGTCTGTTCAGCACCGAATCCAGAAAAGTTCTACCACCGCCTCCAATATCATTCCTAACCACCGCTTCAGCCACCCCGTTACTATATCTCCCCGCATTAGGGTTAGCCTGTTTACCGTGCACCTTATCCTTCCCTTTACCCTTGTTCTCGTCAATGTTCCCCTTAACCTTCTCACCATCAACGAATTTGGCTAACACTATAAACAGTTTATACGACCCCATCCATACATCACACATATCCCCTTCCATCCTTTTTGCATCCCTAACGTCCCTAAACGGCACAAAACTGAACCTCTTACCCCACCTATCAAGCTTTCTGGCGATATAAGAACCCTCATACACTCCAAAAACACGTAGCACATCCTTAAGATTCGCAGAAGAACACTTTGGAGGGAGATTAGAAACGAAAAATTTAATGATTACCTTATCAGCAGCCGCATATTGATTAGAAATCCTACGTCCTTTCTTGGATTGAACATCGAACCATGCATGCTCTTCCAGGCGCCCCGACATCCTCGGAGAAGTTAGGGTTTCTTCACGAAACAATTCTTGATAAATAATATTTATTGATTAACAAAAATAAAAAAAAAGCCATTTTTGATTGTTGAATAATGTTACCTTATATTGCCCCTCTCAACTTGCTATTAAATTATTGTTATAGTTTGCGTTTAACCCCCTCCCCTTTGTTCAGATTCTTCCTCCACCTCTCTTTCTCTGACCCTTTTCGTCTCTTCTCTTCGATCGAACCGATCTAACCACACCGTAGCAGAACAACCCACCTCTTCGTATCCTGAACCCATGACGCTTGGCTCAGGTGGATCGAGTGTCGTGGGTGAGTTTTCTGAACCAAACACACGCTTCATAACATCGTTTATCTTCTGCGTTCTATTTCACCTTTTTTGTTTGCTATATATTGTTTTAAGAATCGGTTTAATTGAATCTTTATTTGGGTTTGTTAGCAGGGATTTTGGGTCTAACCTAGGTTAATTATTAATATTAATAATAATAATAATAATAATAAATACCCTTTTGCTCATATGTTATATGAATTGGGGATTTGTGATGTTTGATGGGTTTTGTTGTAATTTTATAAATCATGTGTTTGTTCTTGCAGGTTAAGTTTGATTGTATCATGTGTTAGGTCTTGGATGTATAGGGTTTTTATATGAAATTAGGGGGCTTTATTCTTGTTCCATGTGAGCCATTGTGTGGTTTCGTTAATGTAGTAGTTGGTGGTCTGTTTGGATGAATGTTTACTTATGAGGGTTGTATAAACAATTTCCAGTTATGTAATATATGGTGGTTTTTATATCATTATAAATGGTTACCACATGGTTCATATTTTGGCTCTTAGTTTTATAAAGAGAGGCACTCCAAAGGTGTATTATTAGGTTTTGAAAGCCGAGACGCCAAGCGAGAGAGTTGACCAATTTTGACCCACATGTACATGAAGCGTGCTACGCGCCTGAAAATTAACTTTTGGTTGAATGTTATGGGCTGCATGAGAATTGCAAGGATACTTGTTCTTATGCTAAACTTGATTTTGAAATCTGAAGCTGATTTCATAACTTATTTTTTCTGACAAAATGTGGCTGATTTATCATTATGCGTAAAATAGAGCCTTTATGAGTTATCTGCTTGAATCTTTATTGTCCAGTGTGGTCCGTTTAGTACAGAAACTGGTTCAATAAATGTTTGTGTTAAGGTTATTAAAACTGTTGTGGGTTGAGTTCTTGAGTCTCATTAATCGGCTATTAGGCTCTTATGTTCCTGCTTGTTCTAATTGCAAGCATAAAGTTAACCTTGAATGTTAACTTTTAAGGCGTGTATAAACGATTCCAGTTGTGTAATATATGGTGGTTTTTAGATCGATATAAATGCTTACCACAACGTTCATATTTTGGTTTTTAGTTTTGTAATATATTGTGGTTTTCATTTCCATTTTCAATATAAATCGGTCACCAGAGGCTCCTCTAGCTGTGAAAGCATGGTTGGTATTTTGGTAATTTGGTTAATGTTGCGGGTCGCATATCTGCATGAAAATTGTCGATCTGCACGGATAATTGTTCTTTTGTTAAATTTGGATCTGAATCTTAAATGAATTGTGTGAGTTGTGTATTTGAGTATTTATAGTGTGGTCCGTTTGGTAAAAGTTAACCGAAAGTTGATATTGCAGTAGCTGTGGTTCCAGTTCCGGTTCGATAAATGGCTTTTATTAAGGCTGTTAGAACTGTTATTCTTACTATGAGTTACAGGCTGTTTTCATGAGTTACTAGTTGGCTATTCGGCTCTTATTATTCCGTTAAGAGTTATGATTTTGCAGTTTGCACCTGTACGAGTTATGAATATGATCTGAATCCTTAGTAGTTCACTAATTCAGTGTGGTCCTTTTCAATGAACATTTATTATTTATATTTCATGCAATCATGATTCATAAATCATAACCGTTGTTCTTAGTATGGTTTGAGTGGTTCAGAAAGTAGTTTTCTCTTACGTAATGATAAGGTGGTTACGGGGCCTTTATTATGGACAAATGGTTTCATAGGAAAGTATTTTTATTGTTAAATCTATATATGTGAAGCCTCTAAATTTAAATTTATTTTGATTTAAAATTTTGTGTTTCAGTGCCTAGAAATTTCAGATTGCTAGAGGAACTGGAGCGTGGAGAAAAAGGTATCGGAGATGGCACAGTGAGTTATGGGATGGATGATGGAGACGACATTTATATGCGTTCATGGACCGGCACCATCATCGGTCCTCTCAACGTAAATTCACTTTATTATTAATCTCAAAGTATATTTTTATTGAAATCCGATTCGGTTACTCTATATATTTGATAATAATAGTAAGTTAACTTGATTTGCAAAATTTAGGATATATGCAATCGTTTATATGATAGCGTTAGGTTATTTATAGAGATATGAAATATTGTGGGCAGAATGGTGGACGTTACGAATTTTTTATTATCAAGGGTTATGATAAAAGATACAGTTAATTTAAATTTCATCAGATGCGGGATTTTCCAAATTAGTTGTCCGGTATTTTTCTTTTTGAGTAAAATGCAATTTCCGTCCCTGAGATTTTGCTAGTTTCGCAACTTTCGTCCAAAGGTTTGTTTTTCTGCATCTGTATCCAAAAGGTTTGAAATCTTGCCATTTTCATCTGGCTCATTAACTCCATCCATTTTTCTCCGTTAAGTCGGGTATTTCTGTCTTTTTTGTCAACTTAAAGGGCAATTCGGTCCTTTTTATGGGTATTTAGTCTTTTTACATAAAGTGAAAAAGACCAAATTGCCACTTAAGTTGGTAAAAAAGACAGAAATACCCCTGACCTAACGGAGAAAAATGGATGGAGTTAACGAGCCGGGATGAAAATGGCAAGATTTTAAATCTTTTGGATCCAGATGTGGAAAAACAAACCTTTGGACGGAAGTTGCAAAACTGGCCAAACCTCAGAGGGACGAAAATGGCATTTTACTATTTCTTCTTTTTTTTTTTTTTGGATTGTTTAGTGGCTTTCTAGCTGTAAACGCGTGTTTTAGTTTGCCTTTTTGGAAATGATTATTGCGATAATAATCAGTTTTTAATGTTTGAATAAACAAATTGTGCTTTTGGTTATCCTGCTGCAAAGATACGCATATCTAGCAATAAAGTAAAATGACCTATTTACCCCTGTTAACAGCCTATGTTTGATTGTGTAATCCAAATCTTGTGTGGGGTTTTCAGTCTGTACATGAAGGGCGTATTTACCAATTGAAGCTATTTTGCGACAAAGACTATCCGGAGAAACCACCAACTGTCAGATTCCATTCTCGGGTCAACATGACTTGCGTCAACCACGAAACTGGAGTGGTAAAACCGTAAATTAGCTATTGACTTTCAAAACTCAAAGGTTGACTACTTTATTATATAACACGTATCATTTTGACCAAATCTTGCGTGTAGGTGGATCCAAAGAAGTTTGGGATTCTGGCAAATTGGCAGAGAGAATACACGATGGAAGACATTCTGATACAGCTGAAGAAAGAGATGGCGGCGCCGCACAACCGCAAGCTTGTTCAGCCACCAGAAGGTTCATTCTTCTGATTGTTTGAAGGAAGTTAACTAAAACATTATTATGTTATATGATGATATTTGATGCACATTTTCAAGTGGTTTGTCAATGAAAATCCTCATGGAAGTCAACAAAATGTAGTGGAGAATGTTTTCTTCTCTTTAATGTTGTTTGATTTGTTATGGGATGTTTGTTTGTTTGTGTCAAGTGTTTAATATATGTAATCCATATTGGCAACTCAATTGTAAGATTTGATTGCTGCTGGTAAAGCATGTTTCATTTCTTTGCTGCTGTGATTTCATTCTCCACAGGTTTGATTAGCTGTATCCTTCTAGGTTACAATACGCAGTGGGAATGAATTGATGATGAATGATAGGTTGTAATATTATCTCAGACATCACTGTTTTAGTTTGCATAATTGAATGAGCGGTTTAAATTTTGGTATTGTGTTTTGTGCTAGCCAACTTGTGCCAAAGAGATTATCTTTTTGACCCGTTATCCAAACCATATGACCCACTCATGTGTGATTTGCACATTATAACCGATTTCATATATTATGTTGCATGTTATTAGAGTAATACACCAAATGTACTTGGTATATATTTAGAGGACATTCGTGTTAATTATCATATTGTGTAACTTGTACTTGTAACCCGTTATGAACAGGATATTCATGTTAATTATCATATTGTGTAACTTGTACTTGTAACCTGTTATGAACACATTTTATACAAATAGGCAATTGGCCGGTGATTATGGCATGAGAGCTTTTGACAAAGCCATCCCTTACAAAGTCGATAGTACAGGGTGTTAATCATGTTGGGATGACGGGTTAAAGGAGTTAAGGTTGACGGGTTAGCGGATGGAATAGGTGAGGCAAGACTCGACCCATATGTTTATTCGTGTCAAAGACATTAATCCTAATCTGAACACAACTAAAATCATATCGTGTTCATGTCATGTGTCGGGTTAATATGTTTAATGTTCGTTTGCGAATATGATTAATATATGCTTACTTACATTGGAGGCACAAATTTACGGCCTAACACCTTCTTGACGCCTTAAAAACTTGTTCATTTCCAACACAAACATGGTGCGATCACAATTGTCGCATGTAAGGGAATTGGTATTTCGATTGTTCTAATCACTAGTACTTAACAGAAGAATTGCCACCACCACCGCCAAATTAGCGACACTTACACTGTGTTTCCGAGTCTCATTTAATAGAGGGAGGGGAAGGAAAATGAATTAAGAGAGAAAAGGAAGGGAAAGATATGATTTTTTTCGTATTCCCGAGTTTAATGTAAAGTAAAGGAAAAGAGAAGAAACCAAACATTTTATGTGTTTCCGAGTTAGGAGGAAAAGAAAAGAAAGGAACAATTTTACCATTATACCCTTTAAACATAAAACATTTTAATTAGATATGAGGGTAATTTAGTAATTAATAAAATTTTTTCTCCTAATCTCTCCGATTTGGGCGGATAAATATATTAACAAATTTTCTTCTCTTTTCGTTCCTTTCCCCTCCCCTTCTATCCTTAAAAAAATCTCGGGAACACGGTTTTTTCATATTTTCAGCTCCTTTCTTTCCCCTCCCCTCCTTTCTTTCCCCTCCCCTGTTAAATGAGACTCGGGATAAAATATAAGAATTTCTAAATATTTGTAATCCCACCCGGTTTTAACGGCTCGTTTTAGAACCGTCAGTTTTAACCAGAACCAAACCGGGAACCGTTTTTTGTCAAAATATAAGAACCCGAAAACCGGCCCTATAATACCACTTCGGTCCAGATCTAGTATTTGGTATAGGCTCATCGGTTCTGATGGTACGAAACCATAAATTGCTCAACCCTAATTAAAACAACCAATTCAATAAACAAATATTAACATAGGATTTTTAAAGAGTTAAATGCCAAAATGGTCCCTGAGGTTTGGTCACCTTTGTCACTTTAGTCCAAAACTGAAACCTATTGAATCTGGGTCTCTGTGCCAAAATCCAAATTGGGGCGGATTTTTTAGTAAACAACATGCTTTCATTGTCATTTTCCCCCTTTTTAATGAATGGTAACATGGTATTTTAACGTATTATTATAACATATTAAAAAACGAAAAAAAAAAAATCACAAAATCCCTTTATAAAACCCTAACCGTCCCTTCTTAAACCCCAGTCCCCACCATCCTTCTTCAACCCTAGCCGCCTACAACTGAAGATTAATACAATGGTGGTCTGCACATGTTGAGCTCCAACCCAACTGAAAACAAATCATTCATAATTATCAATGAAAAAAAATTAGAATTCATGTTATCAACATTGTCTACCTGATCCCCCGCCCCCCCACACACACGTATTCAAAGTCAATTTCATCAGTAAAATCACCACCATTGTCTTAACGATTTTTGAAAAAATAAAAACAGTTCATTCAACACTTTAAGTTGCATTGTCTTAACGATTTTTGAAAAAATAAAAACAAAATTCGAAGTTAACAATCAGAAATACGTATCAAATCTTACTTCAGGATCAAAAGTGGAGCCTTGTTTTCGAACAGACTAGTTCAAATCTTCGTAATCGTCCATGGATTGTGTTAGGGTTCAATCGCAAGAGTTTCGAGGGAAATCAGGAAGATGAATGTTCGTTGATTGTGAACGTCTCTATTTAAAAGGTCAATCTTATTTTTTTCTTCGTATTTTTAGTGTATTATAATAATACGTTAAAAGACCATTTTTCCCTTTATTAAAATGGAGGAAAACGACTAAAAGGCATATGATTAACTGAAAAATCAGACCCAATTTTGATTTTGGATGAAAATAGCAATAAAATTAAAACCACTAGGACCCAAATTTAAAAGGTTTCAATTTTAAACTAAAACAACAAAAGTGACCAAACCTCAAGGTCCATTTTTCGCATTTAACTCGATTTTTAAATATATGATGATTAAAAGCTTATGGATCAAACATAATAGTACGTAGCTTTTACTCCTAAATTAAGTCATTAGATATTCAATTTTAAATATTAGTTACTATTTAGAAAAATTTTCACTCACTAATTTAAACCCAAATAAACTCACATCATTAAAACCAAACAACCATCTTATCCTCCTTAACCAAACTTAAAAACACACAAAGACCAAGTGTAGACCAAAATAGTGGTCCTTGAAGCGTGTCAACTAACCCCCTAAATCCACCTTCTTCCTCATTCACCCACCCCAAAACACACTATCCACTCACCCCCAAACCCAACCCATGGACAACAACGACCACAACAACAATAACCCCCAATCATCCACCTCGTACAAGATCCTCCTAACCCTCATGTCCAAACGTCGTACATGGGTCTTCCTCTTCCTCTTCGTCTACACAATCCTCTTATCCTCATCATGGAACTTACTCAAAACCATACTCTCATGGTACAACTCCGCCGTCTCCTCCGCCCCCTCCTCCTCCTCCGGCTGGCCGGCGATCTACGCATCCGTCGCCCTCGGCGTCATCTTCGGCCTCCTCTCCATGGCCGCCGCCCTCGCCGTTGCGGTTCCGGCCACCCTGGTCACGTGGATATCCGTTCTAGTCTTGTTGACTTTTTTTGGCCGCCCCAGAAAGTCGTTGGTGGTGGAGGGGAAGAAACTGACGGCGGAGATTCTCCGGACGGTGGGGAAGATTTTGATCAAAGAAGGGAATTTTGTGGCGGCTGTTTGTGCGGTTTTGGGCTACTTTTTGCTTGTTAGAAATGGTAGAGAGGTTGAAAATATTGAAAGCCATAGAAATAAAAGTAATTTTGTATGAGTTTAATAAGTACAAGTGTTATTAGTTAGTGATGTTAGTGTTGTTGCAATGTGGTTTTTGTTATTTTTTGTTGTGGGGGGTAGATTTTGGACCTTTTGGTTGCTTTATTTTGGATATGATTTAACATGATATAATGTGTTTTTGTGGTAGTTTTAGATGGGGAAAAAGTTGTGTATGTACCATGATGTAGTGACATAATGAAAGTATATATTCTCTTCTTGCAATCGAAGTAAAGTTTTTTGATTTGTTTATTTTATGTCTTGTGCTTTTTTTGTGTGGTAATATTTAAAGAAGCTTATGTTGGTAAACACAAGGTTTTAGGCAAGAAAATGTGGGACAACCTTGATATGTATGACAAGTGTTTTGTCTTGGGAAGTACAATGTTATCTTAAATTAAGTGCTTAAAGATTATCTCCATGTTTGAGAGTTAAAAACAACAAGACATGTCTAGAAGCGTGTTTTAATTTTTCACTCATTCTTTAAAAAGCATTTATTTTCTCTCTTAATCCTACAAATATTACTATAAATTCTTACAGTTTTTTATTTTTATTTTTATTTTTATTTTTATTTTATTTTTTTTGAGAGTTAACTATTATTCACAAGCCCACCCTCAACCGAGGGCAGCCAACAACGACAAAACCATTACAACAAATTAAACGAGCACCAGTCGTTCCAACTAATGCTTTTATTGTTCGACCTATTAGATACCAAAGGAAACCTAAAACTTTAACATCTTGAAAAATATCAAGAATCTCTTTTCTATTGTTATTGAATCTCCTATCATTTCTAGCCTTCCACACGCACCAACAAGCGACCGAGACAATACCTTGAAGCGCTTCTCTAGCATTCCTCGCAAGCCCCGCATGCTCATGAACTGTCATTAAATCCCTTATGGAGAAAGCGAAAATGGGACTTATTTTGCACCAATTGCTAATGAGATACCAAACACTCGAGGCAACCAAACAAGAACAAAAGAGGTGTTCTGCAGTTTCTTCACTATCCTCGCATAGAGGGCATTAAACATCACCATTGAAACAATTACGTTTAGAAAGAGCGTCGGCCGTGGCAATCCTACCCATCTCTGCTCTCCAAATCAATATATTACATTTCTTTGGAACCCATTTCGCCCATTTAAACACGAAAAAATTGTTGAAATCAATACCACTTCTTAGGAATCTTTTAACCTCTCCGACTGAAAACTCGTTATGTTTACCACCTGTCCAGACCCACCTGTCCCGAGAATCGCTTAACACCTTGCCATTCAATAACGCCTCTAAGTCGTTCAGCTCATTCAGTTCGGAATCCGAGGCCAATGGCCTGGACTAGACCCACATATTAGAGAACGACTCGGAACCGGGATGGAATCTATCACGCACCCAACACCTTTTATCAACTTCCAGACGAAACAAAGACGAGAATCTAACCTTGAGAGGGTACTCGCACGCCCACGGGTCAATCCAAAACCTGATCGAATTTCCACTTCCGATTCTGCCAATGAACTTCTGGGTCAGCTTAGAGTCACCAACCTTTGCTTTTTCTACCACAGATATAATATTTTTCCAAATGCCATTGACACTATTGTTGCTCGGCACCGAATTCCAACAATTTCTACCCCGATGGATCGAGTCAATCACCTTCCTCCATAATCCTTTTTCATCATTTTTATAACGCCATTACCACTTGAAAAGTAAGGAAACATTTATGTCAGCCAAATTTGATAACCCGAGGCCGCCCATATCAATAGGAAGAGAAACCCGCTGCCAAGACACCCACGGGATTTTATAAGCCTCCGAGTTACCCCCAAAGAAATTTCCTAATCATCACTTTTTACGTTTATTCTTCAAATCAAATTGTTTTTCTTAATCCAAATTAAATATTTATAAACTTTTGTATATTCTTCAAATCAAATTGTTTTTCTTAATTCAAATTAAATATTTATAAACTTTTATATATTCTTCAAATCAAATTGTTTTTCTTAATCCAAATTAAATATTTATAAACTTTTATATACATAGTGTAAAAACCAATTGCATAATTTGTTAGTAAAATAAATTAAAGTTTTATATAAAAGAAATACAAATTAATATACAAATTTAAATAATTAATGTTTTAAAAATATTAATATACAAATTTAAATAGTTAATTTTTAAAAATAAAAGCATTGTATATTATTGGTATTTATCATATTACTATACTAGGTTATAACCCCCGTGTATTACACGAGGTTGAATAAATAAATTTTATATACTAAATAATAAAATAATATATCTTTAAAACCTCATTTATTGTACGGGTTGAATAAATATAATTTTATATATTAAATAATAAAAAATTATATCTATAAGAACCATATTGTACATGTTGAATAAATGTAATTTTATATACAAAATAAAAAAGTTATATCTTTAAAACCACGTGTATTACACGGGTTAAATAAATGTAATATTGTTTATTAAATAATAAAATAATACAACTTTAAAAAACCTCATTTATTACACGGGTTGAATAAATGTAGTTTTATATACCAAACAATAAAAAAATTACATCTTTAAAAATATGCGCATTACACGGTTTGAATAAATGTAATTTTTTGTACTAAATAATAAAAATATATATATATATCCTTAAAAAACCCCGTGTATTGTACGAATTGAGTAAATCTAATTTTATATATCAAATAATAAAAAAGTTATATCTTAAAAAACCTCATGTGTTACATGGGTCGAGTAAATGTAATTTTATACAGTGAAAATAAAAATATTTAATATATTAATACAAAGTTTGGTTTTCGTGATAAAAATAGATTATTTTGTTGTTGCAAAATTTGTTAACGAAGTCTCAATAAATTTAACCCTTTATTTAAAACTCCGTAAATGTATAAATGATAAATAATATTAGTTAATTTTATTTTAAGTTTCGTAAAATTTATTTTATACCAAATTAAACAAAACGTTCAAATATAATTAATTCAAATAAATAATATTATAAATGAGAAGGAGATTAAATTAAATAATAATTATTCATAAGATATTAAACTAATAATATTTAGTAGGAGAGTTATCTATAATATAAGATATTAAATTAAATAATATTTTGTAGGAGGATTATCTATAATTAATTAGAAGAAATTAAATTAAAATAATAATTATCTATAAGAGATGGCCTAATATGATGACAAGTGTCCCTAAAGTGGTTTCTTTTATTATAGTAGTTAGATTAGATTAGATTTAAGATGATTTAAAATAAAAAAAAATATAGTGTATAAGTAACTAAATTACATAATGTAGAAATGGTTGAATCACATAAAATCAAATTCGAAACCAATAAACTCAGTTAGGTCCAAAAATAACCCATGGATTATGCCCTTGTACTAAGGGCTTATCTTTGTCCTTCAATCCTTTCCAACCCCACCCCTGTGAAGGGCGATGGCACATAGGCACAAACGACCACTCAAGGATATAGATGGAAATTGATGTATTGCAAAATACATCAATTTATCATGTATAGTATGTACAATTTTAGAGTCCATTTGCGTGATTTTAGGTAGAATATATATATTACTGATTACTTTGTGTTTTCTAGGTCTCAGGTGTTAAAGATTGCTGATAAGGGCGAAAAACGGATCATATATGGAGAAAACCGAGTACCGGATCGCGTTCGGGGGACCAAGAGCTGAAAAGGCACAAGTTCCAAGAAAAAGCACCTGGCCCCGTCGCGCGGCCAAGAAGTGAATGCTCCCCGCGTGATGCGAGGAGGTTATTTTGACCTTATGATCCTCGTGTCGTGCGACCACAAGATCAAATGCTCCTTGCGTGACGCGATGAGCTGATACCACAGAAAGTTTCGTGCTTTGAAGAGGTTTGAGTTATAAAATCAACCTTATTGATCACAATTAGGGAGAACTCATAACCCTAAGAAAATTAGACATCTTTGGACGAATTTGGAGCTCCCGAAACGCAGAAATCGAAGGTTTTGAAGCAAGGAATCAATATGGTTGAAGATCTAAGGCACAGGAACGAAAAATAATGGGTTCCATCTTCCCGATTCCATAGTTTCCTACTTTTCATCTTTTCACCATGAATTCGACTTTTGAACTTTGTGCTTTGATTGTTTTAATCATGATGTTAGGCTAAAATTCCACAAACTACCTAGGTTAAGATGAACATGTGTTAAAGTTTTGATTTTTATCCGGATTATGAACTCGTTGTGGATTTTTCTGTAAAAGTAAAGACTTGGTTTTATTGATTCGATGTGTATGCATGCTTTTACTTGTTTGATTAATGTTTATTGCTTCGCATGTTCCTAGTTGAATGTCTTTCATATAATAGGTTTGTGTTAGATCATTGACTGTGTGTTTGTGATTTTTATGGTTAATTGGCCAATACACTATAGAGGTAATATCCATGAATCGAGTAGGACTAGGTGTCTACTAATCATAAAATCCATGAGGTGCGAGATTGTCGGTATGTCTAGGTTGGTAAATTGCTAGGTTTAGGTGCTTTGTGAGAAGTCTGACTTAGTTGCTTTTCCAATTCTTGCTTATCGAGTTGAATCGGGTTTCCAAGTTACCCTAGACTTTCACGTCGTGAGGTAGATTGTGGTTTATAGGGTACTATATTAGAATAGTTAGATAACCGTGAGGGAGTCTATTTAAACTGGTAATTTAACTTCCTATTAGAGTTCCATAGGTGTCTTCTCGAGAAGGTTCGAGGGTCATGCTCGGTTTCTCGGTAGGTTTAGTACTTAACGATCCAGGTTCCATAACAGTTCGTGTCCAGTAGAAAGCTAACTGGTAACATATGGGATTCTAACCTAGGTAGTCTCTTTATCATCATCTGAGTAGAATCCAAGTTCCAAGTTGCGTCTTAGTTTAGTTAAGCAGTTAGTCTTTAATTAATTTCATTTTCGGTTATTAGAGAAACCCCCCTCTCAAAATATAAAAACAGTTTAGTTGTGTCAGTCAATAGGTCTAGTGAGTCTAGTTAACGTAATCAAAAGAGTCTCGTGGGTTCGATTTCCAGACTTACTTAGCTATACCAGAGTCGATCGATTCACTTGTCAGTTAGTAGTTTGGTCTAGTTTTATAGAGTCTAGAGTTTAACTTAATGTCTAGATTAGGGTAATTTAGTTAGTGATTATTAAACTACTCTTAGCGCATCAGAAATAATCTAACTTTTGTGTGTGTATATATATAGGGTTAGGTTCATTAGTGAACAACCCACTTGATTGTGAACATTAGTGAACTAATCCTAGCCCTTGATTATCAATACGCAAGTGTAAATCAATGGCCATGATTTGATGATGAAAATACACTAGTGTATCTTACGATTTGATGATGTAAATCAATGGTCAGGATTTGTTCACTCAGTTCACAAATACACTAGTGTTCACTCTAGAACCTCACCCTATATATATATATATATTGATTTAAATAAAGAAGGTTTAATTAAGTGTAGAAAAGTGAAAATAACTTTGATCATTGTTTAAATCAATTAAATAATTAAGACTGATTGGATGATAAAATCATCATTAACTCGTTGAAACAAGAAAAAAGAAAATTAAGTTATTAAATCCGACTTTATTACTTGAAGAATAGTATTATTTGTTTATTTAAACTATTAGATACATTGTTTACTATAAGGATGTGTCTATATGTAACACCTCAAAATTTACCTATCAAGATTAACGAAATTGGTTGTGTTTGCATTTAAATTATGGTGTATCGGAGTCTTATAAAGTTGGCCCATGGGTTAAGGTCCTCATAAAACCCAAGTTTTAAACAAATTAAGGAAGGAAAGGCCCATTAAGAGCAAAAGAGACATTTCACCACAACTGTTATGAAAGTCTAGAATCAGTAACCATCATCTCCACTCATCATTTCCATCTTGGGTTTGGGAGAGAAAGTTCTAAAGAGAGAGGAAGCTCGGTTTGCAAGTTTTCAGGTCAGGTTCGAGCAAGGATCAAGAGGACTCATTGGTGGTTCGTTGCTTTCAAATTTCAGTGTTAAGATGGTTTAGACTTTCTAAAGTCAAGCTTTGAAGCTTCAAGCTCGGCTTAGGGTCTTGATCGGTTTCAAGGTTGTCTAAATGGAACAAAGGGTCAAGATAGTATAGTTAACGATAATGTAAAAAAAATTTCACATGTGAGATTCTAGACCCCTCTTTACAATACTGCTTTAGAATGATGTGCATACTTGTTAAAGTATTTTGACAGTAAAGGGATGTATTATAAAGTATGATGTAATTTGATAATGTGTGCTGAAGTTTGTTCATAGTATAATATAGTGTAAAGAAAGTGATAGTATGAGTTATAGTTCCATAGGTGTTAGAGAATATGATTAAGGGACATGTCTAAAGTTAACATTTCTAGATTTACAAACCTGAAACAGGTATAGTTTCTAAGGATAAAGCATTGTAATGTGGTAAAGTTTAAAGCACCTAAAGTATGTATGTTGCATTATCAAAGGCTAAAGGAGATTTATTGCATCCAAAGTTAACGTCGGTGTCTAAAGGTAACTCTGGAGGTTACAACCCCCACTTTTAACAACAGAGGTTACGACCACTATTATAGAGCCCGCTACTTCTGATGCCCATAGTGCATAACCCCCACGTTGGTACACACATCAGTAAAATCCACAAAAGCCATTCCAATCCGAAAAGCCAAACATGCCAAAAAGGTAACTCTGGAGGTTGGGATGCCAGAGGAGCCTGCTGTAACACAAATGCAGTTAACATTTGTTGTAACTTCATCACAACAGATGCAAACATCTTCGCCCATCCAAATTCCTCACATATCCTCATAAAAAGGAGAGTGTTGTAAGCATAGGGGAGCCAAATACATAGTTTGATGATTCACTTGAACATATTTACTCAACCCCTCCTCCTGGGGCTGATTCTCTTTCTACCCCTCCACCCACAGATGTACTCACCACAATGAAACCATTGCTTGATGCAATTGACAAAACTGACATGAACACTCCTAGTTCCTCTCTATCACCAATCATTGAGGGTATGTCCCCTACATGTGACTAGGCTAAGTCCAAAGATCATTGCTAACCCACAAGCAGAGGAGGGTACACCTCTTGTGTCACAAGTGACACTTGAAGGTTTTTCAAATGATGCAGCTACTACAACTGTTGGGACAACAGTCTCACAGTTGGAGAGTGGTTACATAGCTTAGAACTCCTTGAAGGAAACAACTGTTGAGTCTAAAACATTACACTCACTATCAGTTGGAAGTCCCTACAACCAAGAATACGGGGCATTTGGTTCAAAACAAAATAAAACCACTTATGGTGGAAATTCAGATGATCCTATTAATTTAGGTGATGGATTAAGATATCAAGATTCGATGGAGAGAGTAACCAAAATGGAAACCTCAATTGATCAAATCAAAGAAATGGTGACCACTATGGTGCAAAACTCTAGAACTCCACCAGCAAATGCAGAACTTGCAGAGAAGATATGGTCTCATGCGCAACCCTATATCCAACTTCAAAAGCAGTCTGCTGATGCCACTTATAATATGCATATGGAAATGATCAGGAATATGATTGAAGCAAGGTACAAAGATATATAAGCAGATATCAAAGCCATCACCACCTCCTTCAAACAATAGGGACTGTTCCAAAACCCAGGTATCTAGAAGATGATGCCAAAAAAGGGGAAAATGATAGCATGAAAAAGCTTGCCCATTATGTCAAAAGAGCTCAAAAGAAGCCTAACACATCTCTAACCAAAAAGGCTAAAGAAGATGCCATTGAAAAGGAAAAGAGGAGAGACATAAGAGAAGCTAACAACGCTCTAACAGTACAAGAGATCCTTGAAAGAAAAAGAGTTCAAGAGAATCTAGGTTCTTCAACAGATGCCTCCACAAGAAGACAACCTTCAAGACAAGGACCTCAAAGCTCTGTTGCAACTTCCACTATTTCATCAAAACCAACCACTCCTTAACAAACCACTGCTACCATTCAAACCACTGATCTACCTGTCCAAACATATGTTGGAATCCCAAAAATGTAAACAGATGTTACAACTACAACAACATTTACCACATTACCAGAACCAGTCAAGCCTATTTCCCAAAACGCCCCTGTTGGTCTTCTTATCACAAAACACCCACAATACAAACCAGAAAAATAAAAGCTAAATTCATTATCCAAGGTGATGATAAAGAAACACCTCAAGCCTCACCCATCAAAACTACATCATCACTTTCATTATTAATTCCACCAACTACCACCATAACAATTATCACCACTGCATATCCATTGGAGTTGGCAACTGTATCACAAGAAATACACTCCTTCTACTCCACATCTTGACCCAAGCCAACTCTCCTTCCCATCTTTACATGACTTTCCAAAACCTGCAAATGTCAAAGAATATTTGGAGCTAAAGCTAAAAAAACTAAAAGGATTGCTACAGAAAAGAGTAAAGGAAAGGAAGATAAAGAGGCTCAACAAATCTTATCTGATGAATTCAGAAAAGTGAATACTCTAGAAGATTATGCATAGGATGTTAGTAACAAACTTTCTCATGGTCCAGTTAATGACCATGGTCTTAGAAAGGCATTAAGAGAAGACTATCTTGATCATATCATGAAAAAGAAACCATATAAAGTAACCAGAGCACAATTTGGGGGATGGTCAACTGAATCCTTACTTGATGAAATCCTTACTTGATGAAATCCTCAGGATTGAAAAGTTGCTCATAAACCCAGAAATTAAACCAACACCTCCCAACTGGAAAACAGAAAAAAAGACCAACAACAACAACCATATCCAGTATAATCCTACCTATAGCGAAGCTCTTGATAGAGTCTGGGGAGGATAGGATATAGGCAAGCCTTACCTCTATCCCAGGGGATAGAGAGGCTGCTTCGAGTGAGACTCCTAGCTCCATGATAGAAAGCCCTTGTAGTTGAAAAAGATGAAAGAAGAAATGGTTACAGCTAACTTTGGCACTATGAGATCAATGGCAAAATGGGATGAGCTAACAATCACAGAAAATTATAAGAAGCTTGAAATTTTAAGAGAAAAAGATCCCTCAATCCCAAGAAAGCCAAATTATGAACAAATAGCCTTCCCTATCAAAACATTAGTTGATCCCTTAGAGCTTCCATTTGTAAAGAACATCTTAACAACTGCAAGAAACTATCTCAAAAGACAAAAAGATATGTCAAAAGAAGATATGAAAATGTATCAAGATGAGCTCATGAAAGAAGGAACCAAAAATGAGCTAATGTATGGGCATCCAGATGCAAATCGAGAAGATCTACTTGGTAAAAATTTTGGGAAGGCCAGTTTCACCAAACTCATCTTCAATAACTTTTGGTCTAGGAAATCCATCAAGCCTCAAAATTCTAAAATGGAAGTTTGATAAGAAAAACTATGAATTGACTCTACTCAAGGCTAATGGAGAAGTTAAAAAGATTTCCATGAATAGTGCCTTTGGCCTTAAGAATGAAGATCTAGAAGACATATTGGCTCTTGAACTCGAAAGGGATCCAGATAATAGCTACTATCTGAACTTTGAGTTACACTTCAAAGGGCAAATTAGAGAGAAGTTGATGAGAAATAAAAGTTGACCAATAAAGCTGAGTTTTGGCATCATCTATTCTAGGCATCATCTATTCTAGGGGGAGATTATTAGACCGACAAAAGAACTAATGATATCAAAAGCCAAAACATACATTTCTGATAATGAAATAACAAACTTTTGATTTACAACTCTCTCCAAAGATAGTGAATTTTGAACACTAACAAAACATCTATTTAAAGAATCCAAAGATTTGTTCAAGACTGGAAAGCACTATTGGAGAAGAAGAAACATATGTTCAAAAGCCAAAGCCCTGTTGAAGACAAAACGCTGATGGTAAAGACCAAACAAATGTTTGGAAATAGTCAACAGAGGTTTAAAGAACAAAGTTTATTAATATAACCATGTTAGTCAAAACAGATGTTTAGTACATAGTTTTTATTCAATCAGATGTTTCTAACATTTGTGAATCTTTCTGTTAGGAATGTTAGATGTTGCTATCAGCCATGATTGCGAATATATGTTTGTACTTAGTATAAATAGATCTTACCTGTTAGAGATTTATTTTATCACTTGATATTCTTATTGTACGAACAAAAAAGAGTGATCAGGCTGAGGGGGTGCGTAAAATAATTCTTGTAATCTTTTGATTATAATCATTAATAAAAGTTTGATTCCAAATTTGTGTGTCCATATAATTTCACTTCAATTCCATCTTATACTATTATTCATGCATAATTAGTTCACCTAAAACACACAAGTTAAAACTCAGATCCTAACAATGGTCCCTGTAGTTTGTACTTTGTAACACGTTTAGTCTCTAACTTAGACCTGCTAAAGCCTTTAGATTTGTTGGCTGGGGACTAAATGCATGACAAAGTGCAAACCACATGGGCCATATGCTTACTAGTGAAAAGCTAGAGACCAAATCTGAAATTTTGGTAACCGCAAGGACCATCCGTGTACTTTACACCTTTTTAAATTATTAACTTTTTATATTAGTTTAATGAGTGGTAGATAGTGCAACTTTGTGAAGCCATTACACATTAAAGGTGAAAAAAGTGAGCGAAAATTTATTCCTACGTGACAGTAATGTGTCACTCACTTTATGATGTGACAGTGAAAAAGTTGTGAAACCATTACATATGGTCTTAGCTATATAATAATCACATTCAAATGGCTAGCCTAGTTGAAGACACATATGTTGACATGCTTACTACATGGTAGGTTTTGGGTTTAAGAAATATCCAAGCTACAAATACATTATGAACATTGATAAAGGTCCAATAAAACAGTATTAGTACTGAAACCTGATTCTAGAAACATTGGGTTAATCTATTCCGATTGTTTGAGCTATCTGGTTTGAACCGCTCACCTGTCTATTTTTGGTCTAACCGAGTGGTCTAATCCAGTTTTCAAAGTTCATGGCTTACAATTAAAGTACTTTGTATGTTCAGTAATTTCAGTCCAAACATCTTTCAACAACAAACCAAACCAAAATGAATATTTTGTTTAGCTTCTGCTATCTGCTTTACGACTAATTAAATGTTCATAATATATAAAAATTCTCTGCTAGAAAAACTAGAAATCATAACGTGTTTTTATCTTTGTACCTAGTATCACCAAGTCAAATAACATGAATATCAATTTGAGTGTAGATTAAAATTCATCAAAAAAAAGCTACTAAAAAAACTAGTTTATATTCGTATTACAAAAGAGAATAGTTCAGGTCTTATAAGACCATGAGTAGCGGTGAGATATGTGGTTTTAGTGGGTTTAGAATGAAATAAATGAGGGAGAGCATGATAGTTCAAGATTGCAAAGGTTAGGATTACAAAGGTTAGGGAGCGTAGGAGGCAAGATTTAGGAGTAGTGAAGTTAACAAAGGGAGGGGCTAGATAAGTTTAGTCAAGGAACATTACATTAAGTTAAGATGATAAACCTATTTCCAAGATCTTTTGAACGGCGAGAGAGCAAACCGACAAGAAAGTGGTAATCACAATATTCAAGGGTGAGACGTACTTAAATAGTGTAGGAGAGATATAGTGTGCCTGCAAAAGACTAGTTGGAAGGGACATAGAGGGGCCGAGCGCAATGGGTACAAGTTGTTGTATTGGGTCGTATGGAGCAAAGAATGGGGTGGGTTATCTAGTGGCTAAATAATTTTATAATAATTTGATAGAGGTGATAAGACACAATGATAAGATTATGGTGTTCAAGTTAGTACTAGGCGTAGAGGTAGTGGCAGCAGTTTTCGCTTACGCACCACAAGTAGGTCTATGGTATCTTGAGAGGAGAGATTTTTGGGATTGTCTAGATTTAGTAGCGAGGACTATACTAAGGGAGAACAAATTGTATAGGAGGCGATTTTAATGGCTACATTGGTAAGAATAGTGATGGATTTCGGGAGGTTCATATGGTTTTGGTGATAGGAATGACCATGGTAGGGATCTTTTGGATTTTGCAGTGGCCCACAACCTAGGTATTCTAAACTTGTTCTTTAAGAAGAGAGATTCGTAGTTGATTCCTTTAGCAGCAGGGGGCATCACACACAGATTTACTACCTTTTGATGAGGAGACGAGATCGAAGAGGGTGGAGGGATTGCAAGGTTATACCAGGGGAGGTAGCTATAACTCAACACCGTTTATTAGTAGCTGATATAGCCATGTGAGAAAATTTGATTAATGGGGAGAGGAGGATGCGACCTAGGATTCGATGGGGAAATTTGAAGGGCGACATGATTTCAATGTTTAGAGAGAAGGTCATTTCGATGACACTGGCTCGAGTGTGAGGGAACACAAACCAAGTGTGGGAGGATATGGCAACTACCATTCTTCATGTGGTGAAGGAAACTTTAGGGGTCACAACAGGTAAGGCAACTATACATAGGAGTCATGGTGGTGGAGTGAAAGTGTGCAGACCAAAAGAATAGAGAATCATCTGAGTTTTAGGGATCATTTAATGTGCATGACCGATGAGGAACGTTTGAGATTGAGGGAGAGTTATAAAACGGCCAAGAGGGAGGCAAAAAAGATAGCGACTTAGGCAAAGAATACAACTTATAAACGGATAGATGTATGCCTAGAAACAAAGGAGGGTGAGGATGATATGTTCAAGATTGCAAAGGCTATGGAGCATAGGAGGCAAGATTAAGGAGTAGCGAAGTTCATAAAGGGAGAGGATGGATGAGTTTTAGTCAAGGAACATGACATTAAGTTAAGATGGCAAACCTATTTCCAAGATCTTTTCAATGGCGAGAGAGCTAACCAGCACGAAAACGTCAATCATACTATTCAGAGGCGACCACAGAATAATTGCTACTTTCGACGTATCACGTAGGGAGATGTGAGCATAGTACTTAGGATGATGGGAAGGGGTAAGGCAGTGGTCTGGACAACATACCGATTGAAGTGTGGAAGTGTTTAGGAGAGGATGGAGTTCGATGGCTAATTAAATTCTTCAATCTTATATTTAAATATGGAAAAATGTTCGATCAATAGAGAAGTAGTGTCGTTGTGCCTTTATATAAGAGCAAAGGAGACGCCCAATGTTGGAAGAATTATAGAGGGATTAAGTTGCTAAGGCATACTATGAAATTATGGGAAAAGGGATAATTAAGACTAGGATTAGAAAAGAGACTCGAAATACAGTAAAACAATTTGGTTTCATGCCATGGCGGTCGGCTATAGAAGCGATACACATTCTAAGGAGATTGATGAAAAAGTATAGAGAGAAGAAGCGAGATTTGCATATGGTGTTCATTGACCAAGAAAAGGCTTACGATAGTGTCCCACATAGACTGATTTGGGATAGTTTAGAAGATAGGGGGTTCTGGGGAAGTACATAGATATTATTATGGGTATGTGTGGTATGACTGAAACTAGTGTTAGGGCACCAGTTGGGGATGCTGGTCCCTTTCATGTGGAGGCAGGACTTCATCAAAGGTCTGCATTGAGCTTGTTTCTTTTTGTAGTTGTTCTGGATGAGTTGTCCAAGTCGATATAGGAGGCGGTACCGTGGTTCATGCGGATGTTATTGTGTTAGTTGTGAAGAATACACAAATCCTTAATGTGAAGGTAGATGAGTGGAGAGCAGCATTAAAGGGCAAGGGTTTGAAGATTAGTAGCTCTAAGATTGAGTAGTTTTCCTGTGATTTCAGCGAAGTAGGGGACATTGACGACACGCAGCTCACCATTGAAGGTCAAGTGGTTCCACAGGCAACTAAGTTTAAGTATTTAAGGTCTTTTGTACAAAGAGACGGGGAAATAGATAGAGACGTAGCCCACTGCATCCAAGCTGGCTGGTGTAGGTGGAAAGCAACTACTTGTGTGATAGGAGGTTCCCCAACTAAATTAAACAGGGAATTTTATAGGGTTGAAGTTAGACATGCTATGTTGTATGGGACAAAATGTTGGATTATAAAGAAGACACATGCACACAAGATGAAGGTAATAGAAATAAGGATGCTGGGGTGGATGTGTAGGCACACAAGGTTAGACCGGATAAGAAATGAAGTTTTTAGGGAAAGTTTAGGAGTGGCTAGTATTTTGTGTAAGATTAGGTAGAGGAGATTGAGATGGTTTAGACATGTAAAGAAGAAGCAGACGACATTACCAGTTTGGGTAGTGGAAACCCTTATTGTAGAGGAGAAAAGGAGTAGAGGTAGACCAAGATTGATTTGGGAAGAGCGTATTAGGCGGGATTTGCTGGAGTTACACCTCTCTATGGATATGGTCCATGATAGGAGGTCTTAGAGGCGTAGGATTAAGGTTAAGGACTTGTAGGTGAGGGTACTGACGTGTCTTAGTTTTGAGTTGGGTGCCTAGGTTTCTACACACCTTAGGTGGACTTTGCGTATCTATATTTATATCATGTTATATCTGTGTCGTTTTTACCATCTTATGTTTTCTCCACCCCTTGTGTCATTGGTAGCTCTCCGTAAATCTATATACTTAGTTTTTTGTGTTAGTTTGCTATTTATTTGGAGCTGGGGGTCTCTTTGGAAGCGATCTCTCTATCCCTAGGGAGGGAAGTAAGGTTTGCCTACCTCTCATCCTTCCTAGACCCTATAGTAGTTTTGCCATCGGTGAAATTTTACTGGGTATGAATGATTGATTGATAGAATAAAAAAAAAGCAATTGATTGGTTAAGGACAAAGCCCACCAATCTCCTCTCTCTCCATGCTCGTGCCCACAACCACGAGAGAAGGCCAGAATAACCAAACCACACAAGGTGGGGGCGGTGTTCAATCCATGGTGAGCACATGGTTTAGCCAACCACATGCCATTACACATGGTCCAAAGATAATTTTCTTTAATCTTGTCGTTTGTGAGACTTGAACCTAAGGGTGAAGGGGGTGCACCCCTCATGAGATGGGGGAAAATTCCCACCCACCCAATCATGATGTGCCATGTCAATTCCCCTCTCATACACCACTCTTGCCCAAAAAACATAAGGGGTGGTTTCAGTGGCGAAGTATAGAAGGGGCGAGGA
Source organism: Helianthus annuus (assembly GCF_002127325.2). NCBI lineage: Eukaryota > Viridiplantae > Streptophyta > Magnoliopsida > Asterales > Asteraceae > Helianthus > Helianthus annuus. The sequence continues at coordinate 98,020,351 of NC_035446.2, read as the reverse complement.
GGGCCGCCTGACCTCCCGAACTTTTCGCTCAGTAATGTTATATATATAGTTTTCGTATAGAAATTTTTGGGTATATACGTTTTCGACCCCCCGGTTCTATATAATTTTTTTGGTATATACGTTTTCGACCCCCCCCCTCGGGTCATTCGGGTCAAGCTTCGTCACTGCGTGGTTTACCCAAACCATTAAAAAAAAAGAAAAATGCATGATTGGTTGAAAGAGAGTGGAGTCCACCACTACCCCTCTCCTTCCTTTTCTCCGCATGCGGCAACAAGTCACCGCAAAAGACCTTCACCGCACGGCAAACCCTTGTTGGCGGTGCGGTGGTGCACCCCTCATGCGGCAAACCCTCACTCCGCATAACTTCCCCGCTCCACCCTGTTTCCCTAAGACCTCCAAATCTAAGTATTCCTAAAGGATTTGTCTTTGCTATTAGGCCACCAACCGTATTGATATTTTAAAACCAAGTTTGAAGGCTCAGTACCATCTCCAAAAATTAATCCCTTGATAATTTAAGTGTATTAAATGATAAAAATTAAAATGCATTAATCGTTTGAAATGCAAATTAATAGAACTCTCTTCTCATAAGTGATAACTTGTTAGGGTGTAAGGCTGGAGGGTGTGGTTGGAGCCTCCTAGGGGTTTTATCAAGTTACGTCAACGTCACCTACGATCCACCTCAGCCATGAACCCCCCTTTAATTTGCATGGTGTGGATGGAGCCCCATATTAAACAAAATAAAAAAAAATTAATTGGTGCAAACACAAGTGGGCCCCACCTGAACCTTTCAACCTTGGCGTTACCATGATAAAGCCCAGCCCATAACGCCCCCCCCCCCCCCCCCATTGAATTTGAGGGTGTGGTGTGATAGCGCCCCGGGGCGCTATAGAAGGTGACCTGGCAGGGGTGGCGCCCCCACACCCTCCGGCCTAAGGGGTGCATGCCTAATCCCTTTAAGGAAAGTTTCCCCCTCACCCAATTGAATTGTGCCATGTAATTTGGCTAAACTTTTTGCTTATTACCCAAAAATCACAAGGAGTGTACGACTAAATTGAGATTATGCAAACTAATTTAAAAAAAAAAACTTAATTATTAAAAGTACATTACATTAACTTAAAAAAACATTACAATAAATAAATAAATTAACTACTCTTCGTTTGAATCCACCAATAGGTGTGGTAAATCCATTCTTTCAAGATGCTCAACGAGATCATAACGTTTCTTACTAGATGTGCCGGTGTCTTGTAGTTCGGCGTCGTCGATGAGTTTTTGGAAAAAAACTTATGCTACTATCGGATGAATCACTGCTATCGGGTATGAATAAAATAGGTATTTCTTCCACCATTTTATAAAAAATAGAATAGATTTGGAGTAATGAGGATGTGGGTTGGTGTGAATTTGTTTAAAATGTGTGTGGTTTATAATTTTTTTTTTTAATTTTGTAATAATAACGGTAATATTACCGTTCAATTAAATGCTCCAACGGTCAAAACATGGCTCCAACGTTCACTTTTCCACTTGGCAAACTTCCCCCGATTTTTGAGTGTTCGGCAAGGCAAAAGGAGGTGGCGGCGGTGTTGCCGATAGGCAAACACATTGCCGAATTGAATTGCCTAACCCACCACGTACACATTGAATGGGTGTCCTAAAACATTAATTGTCAGCAAACCGTCATTACTATGTAGCAGAGCACAACTTAACTTTGTTTGGAGTAGGGAGCAAAACCTGGTTACGCAACTCGCAAGCTTGATAGTTTTGGTCTATCATTCGTGTCCGAACGCTGCAAGATTACACAAATTCAAATTTTGGGTCCATTTTCATGTATGAGTAAAGCACAGCTCTAGAGCATATCAAGCACATTGTCTCTTTAGTTATAAACCACTTTAACTTTTACTTTTTTTTGAACGGCAAATTTGGATCACTGACGGACCACTGGAGTACCATCGTGCCACCAGCAGAACCACCCGATCATATCCATCTCCACTAGGCAATAATGCCTATACACCAATTCAGGAGGAAACCCAATAAATCTGGGAAAAACCCCCTTTGTGGGAATCGAACCCATGACCTAATGGTCATAAGCCTTATCCCACCATATCATTATATGTGGTGCAAGTTCCCACTCAATTTCTCAAATCACTTTCATTTCAGATACATCAATCTAAGAATTGTTATCTCATTCGTATTTAGCTCTATTTTGAACACGTTTAGCTTGTTGTGAAGCTCTCATCAAGGATGACTCCAACCTTAAGTAATAAATATAGAACTATATGTATTCAAGGTTAGTAAAAACCCAATTTCCCACTAAATTTTCTGATGGTGTGCCACATCCAAATGTGACAAAGTTGCTAGGCGTTTCACCTTTTCTAATTGAACTCTTTATTTTAGCTAATATGAGGTGACAAAATGAATAGGTCGTGTAGGTTGAATAACATCTCAAGATGGGTTTGGTTTGTAGCTGATAGTAATTTTGGGCAGGTGAGTGATGACCTTCGTTAAGTCATGGAAAAACCTTTGTAGCCTAGGTATATAGCAATGCAGCTAAAGCATTGTATTCAGAGTATTGTATATTTTGATTATGAAACATTAAAATCCAAAGGTTTTTATGGATTTTGAATTAGACTAACAATAAAACAACTTGTTGCCCGACTACCTGCCATTGCTTTGTAATTGTCCTTTTTCGTGTGGAATGATTTTTAATCTTTTGAATTTAATCTTTACTCTCTAACTTCACCTTTCAAAAAAAAAAAAAAAAACCTACAAAGCAATGACACATCAATGCATCACACACACAAAAACAAGATAAGAAACAAGCTATCACTCCCTACTTTAGTTCAAAGCTACATAGACATAACATCTTATACGTAGTGTATTACTTCGTAGGCACGATCCACGCAATACTTCCGTCAATCCCCCCATTTCCCCAAACTAAGTTAAACAATAATGGAATGGAATTGGTGCGAGTATGTGACGATCTCTATAGTTTGTCAATCAAACAACACTTGGACTAATACATATATATACACATGCACAACATTCACAAATAAATGATTAGATACAAGTCTAGGTATAGGAGTGTTCACATGGTAGAACTGAATGCGTGTATTGAAAATCAAACCACAAATCTCCATCTTCAATCAAGTAAATGAATCTATATAATAATTCAGCCCAAACCAGCAAAGGGCTGTCTTGGGCTCTTGGCTTCCTCTAGATATCTAGAAGCCGATTTTCAGTTCTATTTACCTTTTTCCCCCCTTTTCTTTTGTTGGCTGCCATATCAAACAAGTCAATGGATCTATATAATAATTCAGCCCAAATAACTCTTCATTGCAACCCAAATGATCTTTTACGTTCACAGCCCATTTGCATTACTATTAGATCCATTACTCAGCATCACATCTCAAAGACTGCTACAAAATAAGAAAATATATATAACTAATTTTTGCCCAGCCCGCGTTGCGGGGCATTAAGCCAAATATTTCTCTCTCATAACATGTTTGTATTTCGGTTAGTTGTACGTACTTAACACGATCCAAAAAAATTACATCGAGTTAAACAATTAAAACAAAACGCTATCATACTTTTACTAAAAAAAACTAAAACGATGGAGAAACTACCGTTTGGCACGAATAAAAATTATGTCAAGCCAACTACTTAAAACAAAACACTACTATAGTTTTGTCAAAAAAAAAAAAAAAAAAAAAAACTAAACGAATTTTACAATGGGGACAAATGGTAATTTGATAGGGAAAAAACAATGGGAAAACTATAAATTTGAGCTAAGAGCAAAATCGTAGTTTGGCTAGGAGAAGGAAAAAACAAAACCAATGGCAAAATTGTAAATTTAAATGGGGCAAAATCGTTATTTCACTAAACATATGGGGAAGTGTCAGGCAGCTATTTTTATGTCATGCCCGTGTTGTCGGGCGCTAAGCCAAATATTTCTCAAAAAATTAAAATAAAACACTATCATAGTTTTGCTACAAAAAAAAAAAAAAAAAACTAAAAAGATGGCAAGACAATAATTTTAAGCTGGGGTAAAGTTGTTATTTGTCAGGACCAAAGAGCGAGTGCTAAACAGTTGTTTGACACGAATATAAATTACATGAAGACAACCAATTAAAACAAACACAACCATAATGATGCAAAATTGTAATTTTGAATCAGGGTAAAATCATAAGTTTAATTTTAAGCTGGGGGTAAATTCGTAGTTTGGCAAAAGCCAAAACGTTGGCAAGATTGTAATTTTGAGCTGGTGGCAAAATCGTAATTTTATATATATACATAGACCATGGAGGGGAAGAGTGTTAGGCATCTACAAAGGACAAAATCGTATTTTTATAAGAGCGGGCGAAATTGTAATTTAATTAGGGTAAAATCGTAATATTTCTCGACCAATGGAGCCTGGTACTATTCCCCTCCATGGTCGATGTGTGTGTGTGTATATATATATATATAATGGAATAATGTTATAGTGACTTTTTCCTCTATTTTGTTCTTTAGTGTAAACTTTCATTTACAACCCGTGTAGTTTAATCATTGTATTCTTTTTCCTTTTCTTTTACTTTTAGACCACCAATAGCGGGCGAGTTTTGGCGTTTTCCCCTAAAAACACCCGATGACACCATGGTGACTGTCCACAGGGCCTTTTTTTCAAAATCATTGTCCCAACGTTTTATTTAAAACGTCAAAATCGCACAAGAATCAAGATTGGACCGTTGCTTTCATCGGTAACAAAAATAATTTTATCTAATTTAAATAAAGTTTTTTACCTATAAAACCCCCACTTTCCACTCTTTTTTTTTATAAACTTTACCATCTTCTCTTCAATACTACTTCAAATTTTATAAAAAAAATTACGTCATGAATCCCTTCCAAGTCTAGACCCGATAACCAAACTTGATATCGCCTGAACACCACCCAACCGCAACCAAACTTCAATTTCCAAGAGATGGACTCGAGTATGTTGGCATACGCACAGATATTAGGCATGTGCGGTTCGTAACCGTTCTTTCACGGTCCACACGACTTTGCATCAATGGGCAGTTCGCAACCGTCTCAAGAAGAATTGGGTAATCATTAGTTGGGGCATTATACCACTACACCCATTTTAAACAAATGCCCCATAATGCCCACATGCTGACTGGACTGTCACATGGCGGATAATGCTCAAGGGTGGGGCATTATCTTCACCCTCCCACAACACATGGTCTAACCAACTTACTTTTCTACTATAAATAGTTTTCTAACGAACACGTTAATACCGTTATAGACATATTTTTTAATTTTTCTTTTTCTTTGTGATAACGCGTGCACCGAAACCAACCGAGTTCCTTTCGTTTTCTTTTTTGTTTACCTTTTTTTACCTTTATTGTTTACTATATTGTTTTACCGTTTCTTTTTATTATTTTGATGTTCTGAGCCGAGTTACAACGCAAATAGTATAACACATTTAGATATCATTTTGTTTATTTTTCCGAATTTATTTATCGGTTGTTATGGTGTGCTATACATTCTCAATTCCAACCGTGTCTCTACACAATGCGTGGGTAACTAAAACCCTAGTTGGTTTATAAAAATATGGTATTATAGTCCTATCGTTTTGTTTAAATGCGTATGTGCATATATATATATATATATATATATATATTATATGAACATATGCATGTATCCACGTTGTTATACCTTTTTAAAATATTTCTAAAGAGGAAATAGATTATTAAAGTAATAGAGGGAGAAACAAACTATTTTTGATAAACTGACTAAATTACACAAATCAATATTTATGTTATACCTAAACTAAATTGTACTTCATACATTTCATTATGAAATCGGTAAAAACCAACCTTTATGTTCATGTATTGCTGCATGGTCAACCTTTACCACTAACATAGTCTAAAAAGTCAGTTAAACACCCCTCACATGCTTTGCATGTGAGGGAATTATTGTCATTTCATTCTATTTTTACTTATTAAGTAATTAAAGTTGCTCTATAACCCACAACCTCAAAACTCACTCTCTTCTATTAAAGTTATAACCCACCATTAGAGTATTAATTGATTCGGACAAAGATGGTAGAATTCAATTTTTTACTTGAAGTAGCAGAGGAAGAGAATGATGATAAAGAGGATGATGATGATGTTTCAATAATATTTTCAAGATAAATCTATAAGCTGCACACACATAAACAAGATGTCAATTCAACCCAAAGTTCATGTATCCAGCCTCAAATTTCAAGATTTAGTTTATGCATATCAAGATTCATGGCCATGAAAAGCCCTATAAATCTTATATAAATCATTAAATCTCCTTGGCCCATTGGTAGTCGGAATTAATGTCAGCCACTTCACCGAATTTCATACCTTTTTAACCTAACTCAACCCAAACAAACACCCTTTAACTAATATCTTTGTCGTTGTGCCGTCGTACCGCCACCATGACCTTGAACTTTCTCTAGTGAAATCTCAAGATTCAAAGGTGTTTTGTGCACCAGATCATTCTTTATACACAGGTAATCACTTGTACACTTTCTTTACATTTGAAGAAGCCCTTTTTTAAAACCCACCATCTCTGTTATTTGAACTATCAACATCGCATCGTTGGAGAGAAAAATTAGATACGGTTCTTTTCCCCGGTCGGAACTGAAACACAACAACCCACTTCTGCAGATTGTATCAAAAAACTTCCAATCGTAACTGAATCGCAACGAGGCGCCCCACTTTAAAGGCATAGATTTTTGGGTTTTGAGTTCATTTCAAGACCTCATTGTTATGGGTCTCTATAATTGATGTAGCAAGCTCCCAACTCGTATTATTATTTATCATGGTTTTGGTAAGGTTTGAACTTTGGAGAATTAGGGTTTGGTTATAGGAAGGGGATGAAGATGAACAACTTGCTATTTTATTTATGGTTTATATAAAACAAAAAGACATTAAAAGGATAGGTGAAATGACTCCAACATATGTTAGGGCATTTAACCCAGATAACAAACGAGGTTAGTGGTAAAGGTTGACCCTGTAGCGAAACATGAACATAAAGGTTGGTTTTTTTTTTCCGATTTCATAGTGAAAGGTACGAAGTGCAGTTAGGGTATAACATAAAGGTTGATTTCTTCAATTTTGTCTTATCAATTTTACACTTCTTAATTCATATTGAAATATAATATTGTGTGCATACACACACTAAAAAAAGAAATTGTAGTTTTCTACCAAATTTAGGAAGTGATTTGGACCCATGATAACAAATGAACTTTTGGGACCCGCGTATTGCGACGGAATCATTCAACCAATCTGAAAATAGACGTTAAAACGTTGAACCACTTACATACATTGTGGGATGTTAACTTGCTAAAATTTTACCAAAACGTAAAAGTCAATGTCTATTGAGATAACAAAAAAAGTATGAAAAAAATATAAGCAATAAACTAATTAAATATTTTAACATGTAAAGTAAATAGAAACACAATACAACATAGTTCAATTCACAATGAAAGGTAAAATAAGGAAAAGAATAGGCCTTTGTCTTGGAAGAAAGAGAATTAGAGAAAGAAAGACAGATGGAGCGTGAGAGAAAGAGAGAGCAGAGAGAATAAGACGGTGCTAGACTAATCAAAACAAACTAAATTGAACAAAAATTTAATTGGATACAACTCTGAATTTCGAGAATTTGTAATTGAACTAGAAGAATGAGACCAAAAAGGCATTTTCCATAAAGCAATTTAATTTAATTTGGCTCGACCCCTGCCAGGGGCTGCCGCCCCTTGGAACCCTCATTTGGTGCTCCGCCCGAACACTTGAAATTATAACAACTCGAACAAGCGTGCACTCCCGCAGCTCCAAACTTGTTCGATGTATATAATAATTCTCTTTGGTCATCAAGTTAATTCCGATTACATTAAAATATCTAACAATCCTCCCCCATTTTAGTGTAATCCTTGATTAACCTAAACAAATTTACAACATTTACTATGAAAAAAATGAAATATCGGGACAATTGAATTTCACATTAGTATCTTACACATTCCAAATATTCGAATATAGAGGTGTCGCTAAGGATTGAACCCTTTCTATACATAGTGAATACATGAAGATAATATACACACAAGTTTACATACTCTTTTTTTTTTCTTGACACTATTTTTACTAGCATGTGTCCTATCCTTCAATAAATATATCAAAGCCATGTCCTAGCTTCTTGAAGCGGCTAAACTTCCTACTCATATAGGTTGTAGGATCGTTTTCTGACCCAAACGAGTCGATCAGAAGAGTTTTTACTCAATACAAGAGGCGGAAACAAACGTATTGAGGTGATTCAGCTTGCAATTCACTATAAACTATCTTTTGATTGATATAACAACGTTTTACAGTGAGTAGACACTTCGGCAGCAGTTCGGTACTGAAACCGGAAAAGTTACAAATGATAAGGCACACCTAGTATTTATAGGGCTGGCTATTTTGCACGAAATATCCCATACGAAATCAGTTTCATGCGAAACAGTCATTTCGTGCGAAATACCCTCCAAACTCATGTTTGACATTTTTCTCGAACTACATGCCCTGATCTATCAATATACACACAAGACTCGATATAAGACGAAGTCGACATACATATGCACCCATAGACTCCCCCTTGGATGTTGACGAAGTCTTCAGTGTCGAGTCTTCAATCTTCAGCCTTTATCAGTCTTCCCGTACTCTCCTGAAATATCTAACAATGTAAAGCATCCTCAATCCCTGTCTTCTTTTCATTTCCAGGATCTCGACCTGGCTCTTTCTTCACTCTAATTCTCTTGATCAGATCCCTTGATTCCTTCAGTTCATCAGCATCAACAGCTTGCGAGATCCTCAGGATTCGAACCTGGCTTTTCACCATTCAAACTCCCCTTTGCTAACAGACTCCCCCTTAAGTTGTGCTTGGGATCATAGACATGCTTTCATAGGTTCAAGATCGAAATCTGGCTCTTATCTTGCTCAGGATCAGAAACCTGGCTAACCTGCACATTCTCTACCTCAAGATAAATTTGACAAATTTAAAATTTGACAAATTTATACACCACTTGCAGGTATTAAACAATCAATAAATGATTTTACAATGTTCATCTCTGATGAACCACTTGTAACAATAACATTTTTCTTTTTCAAACAAATTTCTTCTCAAACAAATTCTCCCAAACCTTTTGTTCATCATGTTTAGCACTTGGAATTTTGAATATCAGCCTTTCAACACCGGTTGTTAAAAATCTTTTGGATTTTCAAAAATTTATGCTAAAACACACTGAAAATCTTTTTGGGTTTTTTTTATTTATAAAGAAAACAGCAAAGAAATATTTACATACAATATTTTGTGAGTTTGTGTAAGAGGATCATATATTTTTTTGAGACAAATCACTAACACCGTTAAGCTTTAAACATTTTAAGTTCTAAACAATTCACTTAGATTGTCAGTATACTAATCCACTTAAATTTTCACACAAAGTTCAAATGTTTCGAGATACAAGATTAGTGTTTTAATGAATTGAACTTATTCGCGTGTCCCACCTCAGAATATACTCCCATATCCAAACTTCAATATTCAGTCTTACAGGTGAATGTACACTAATGATATCTGTAAACGGGTAACACGAGACCATGAGAGCTCAGGTTAGAAATTCCGTTCTTACAGAGATGATGGCTCGTCTTTAGGTGTGTCCCGTTTGGGGATCTTTTCTTCAACAACACATGATTAGCATTTTTCAATGTTTCATCATTTTTTGTACTGAGGGTTGGCTTTAAGATTAAAGCTTATGCAAAGCATTATACGAGGACTAGGCTATTGCTCCCACAAAATCAGAAGTCCTGGTATAAAACCTGATGTGTGTAAAATGCAACATATAAATTACATCAAATGAGGCATAAAACTAACCCTTTTTAAGTACTAATGTTGGAAAAAGAGTGTTTTTTGTCTTCCTTTTGTATTTTCAGGATTAAATGAGCTCAAATTAACAAAAGAAGCAAAAAGACAGCTAATTCTAACATAAATACAAGAAAAGGAACATAAGTGGATTGCCCGACCCCTCGACAGCATCCTCCCAAGCAAAATAGAGAAGGCAGAAGACTGAACACGCCCCGTGCTCAGCCAGCACGGGGCCGTGCCCAAGAAGCAGCAGAAAAGACAAACCAGTAGAAGCCTCTATTGCCCACCACAGGGCCGTGCCCAGTGAACACGGGGGCGTGGCGAAAGTACTGCAGGCGCATTAATTGTAATTGCGAATTACAATTAATGAAGAGAGAGAGTGTCAGATAGGCACGGGGCGGTGCCCAGCGGACACGGGGCCGTGCCCAGCCTTCTGTTCAGCCTATAAATAGGAGTGCTTGGTTTCATTGCAACTCATCCCTTGGCACACCACCTCTCTCACACTTCATCCACCACCCACCACCACCATAACACCATCATCCACCACCATCATAGAGTGTGTGAGTCGTTTCGGGATCCAAAATTGATCGTAAGAGTTCTTGACAATCAAGGCCATGTTTGCCTAAGTCTCTTACATCACTTGGTGAAGACAAGTGTTTAGTATAATAATTTTTATTTTTAATCTTTTGCACTTTTTATTTGGTTTTGTATTAATGACTTTAATAACTAGTTGCTTATGTTGAAGGTGATCTTTCCTTATCGTTTGTCCGTGGTGTCTTGGCATTATTTTACTGTCTATATAAAATAAAATATTTTCACCATTCATATCTCCACGGTCTATATGGAGGTATGTTGGCTACCTGGTCGGGGCGTAAGGGAACGGTTTGGTAAGGGTCTTGCCCTTGTTCAGCGTTTAGAGGTCCTGCAAGGGACCTAGGTCAAATTTAGTAGGATCTCCTTTAATGCCCATAGGTATTGGATGGCGGGGATCCAAACTCTTTGACCCCCTCATAAGTTAACTACTATTAATACTATAACCCGGCTATTTAGGACTGTATCCCTGCTGACTCAGACTACTTAGTCGAGGGTAACGTCACCTCCAAAAGAGGGGCCTACCATAATTTGCATTAATAACTTAATTCATTATCTTTCAATAATTCGACCCTTTAGGATTGTATCCTTGCTGACTCAAACTACTGGGTTGAGGGTAACGTCGCCTTCAAAAGAGAGGCCTACTACAATAACTAAGATAATCTCTTAAACAAGTGCAAAAGTGCGAAAATAATCAAAGGTTATACTAATACACGAGTCGGATCCAAGTGATTCATCTTGTCTATCTGTTTTTATTTTTATTTTATTTTCAGCATTTAGTTAGTTTTTATTTTCTTAGTTTAAAAATCTTTTCTAATATTTTTGATTTGATTAAACGTTGAGGATAAACCGGTACTAAAAGCTCTTGTGTCGTTGGACGACCTCGGTATCTTACCAACACTATACTACGTCCACGATGAGTGCACTTGCCCATATGTGTGTTTAGTGTTAGTAAATATCGTGTTTTATAAATTTAAAACTTGGCTAAAAGTGTAAAAAGGGCTTAAAATATACATCTAAAACATATTACACCTAACGCACATCAAGTCTTCGGCATCGTTGCCGGGGACACAAGGATTTTAAGAAAGTTAGGAATCAACGGCCTAATCATATTTTTATTTTTCTTTTTTAATTTTTAGGATTTTCTTAGTTTTTCAGGTTCTGCAGAGCTCAGCACGGGCCGTGCCTGCTGAACACGCCCCCGTGCTCAATCATTGGAACTGGCAATCCTGTTTTAAGTCAGACAGTAAGCTGAACACGGGGCCGTGCTCACTCAACACGCCCCCGTGCCCAAGATTCACTTACTGAAAACAGAACCGTTAGATCCCGGCGGTTGGTAATTTCTGACACAAACATGAGTGATGGTAATTCTTTTTACTTTCGGCACTCTTATGGTACGTGGTGTCAATTATGTGGAGGCGAACATAAAGAATTAGAATGTTACTTTCTAAATTATAGGCCCCACTACATAGATCCACCGACTCCTTATAACCTTAAGAGGGGCAAAAGTAAAAATAATCACTATCTCTCCCTCGAATGCGCCCAGCCAGATATTCTAGGGGAAATTCTCCTTGACGAGTTATTTCAACTAGAAGAGCTAATTTTAAATTGGTCAAAGGAGCTTAGGAAGGATTTTATTGATCCACCCCAAGACGATGACCTTGAAGAAATGTTGGGATCGCATTCCAACAACCTTGTTGCTCCCAAAAATACCTTCATACCTAGCAAAGACTTGGACGATAGTCGTCCCTGTGCCGATTGTGCCGTGAAGGACTCTCCATCGACTTTGTTCGGTGCATACATAGACCTGAGCGATTCGGCATATACCTTCTTTAACGAGAGCCCGGGAAAGGGTTGGACTTGTCCACCTAGAATGAAAATAGGAATTACCCTCACCGACAACCTCTTGCGTTCTCGCCTTAGTCTGGGACAATTAAGGTACCTTAGGCACTTTGGGGTTGTTCCAACCAGTCAAGAGCCACCCGATACTATTAAGTTCCTCAAAATAAGACAAACTTCATAAAACAGTCTCTCGACACGGGGCCGTGTCCAGCCAACACGCGCCCGTGCCCACCAAAAGATTCCCTTCTGATCCTAACGTCAGAATACGGACAAACTGTGTCAGAATTCCATCTGCACACGGGGCCGTGCCCACTGAACACAGGGCCGTGTCCAGGATGCTGTCGTTTTCTCTAAATGCAGCCAAGAATTCTGCACATTTGGACCAACTTGGGACAGAGATTTGGAGGAATCTTCTCTCAACTATCCTAGGTAAGTTCTAAAAGAAGGTTCCAACAACCCATCTTGTCCTTTCCTCTTTTAACCATTTCCTTCTTCTTCATCTTTCTTCAAGAACCTCCATTAAAGTTTGAATTTTCAAGATTTGTGGTAGGGATTGATGAGTTTTGTTCAAGGAATCTTAGTAAAAATATGTTGTAAAACATTGTTTTAAGTTACTAATGTCTAAAAAGACACCACAAGTTCAGAAAGTAACTTAAAACCTCAAGTTTCCTTGCTTCAAAACTCTGCAGAAAGATGAACACGGGGCCGTGCTCAATGAGCACGGGGCCGTGTCCGGTCTACTGTTTCAGCAAATAAACTATCTTTAGTTTGTTTTTCGTAGAATGTCGAGTGAAAACAGCGAAACATCTTCCGTGCATTCATCAGACAACCGAAGAGGAAGGAGGCCCTCCATTGAAGCTACACTTGTGCATTATGTAATAGCATTAAGGGAGGCTCTCGACGAAATGACGTCAGTAGAGGAGGTCTTAATCGACCTTATTAACGATCTTACGGTGGGACTCGAGAGTAGCTTTCAAGAGATTAACCTCTTGCACCAGAGGTTAAATATTCTTGTAACACCCCCGATGGAACCAGTCCTCCCTCAACAGGATTGGAACCTGGCACTCGGAGTTAACAACCCTACCGGGTGGGACGACTTGCCAGCGGAACCTCCCATGGAGCACCAACAGGAGATCCCGGTGGAAATCGCAACTCCTCAAACTAACGCTAATGAGCCCTCTTTTCTCCTTCTAAGGGAAGTGGAGGAGTGGCTCGCTGACATATGAGGAAATCCACACCCGGAAGAAGGAGTTCTATAAGGCCATATCTAACCAAGACTACTAGCTTCTTGGAAATTTTGCTAATTAAAATAAAGTATAGGCTAGAACTCCATGGTTTAATGCTTCTTGTGTTTTCTTATCTAGCGTAATATAATTTTAGGACTATGTAAAATCTCTCTATGGTTTAATGGAATGATGGTTTTAAGGTTTGAATGGTTCATAATAAATAAAACACACTCATGGTGGTAAAAGGATGATAAGGGAAATGAGAAACATGGCCCCATGCACAAGAACAAGGCCACACGTCAACAATTTCTCCGTTACAGTAGATTCAGCACGGGTCGTGCCCAACCCACACGGCCCCGTGCTGAACCCCCTGCAGACAAATGCCCAGTTGAGGTAACTGGACACGGGCCGTGTTCACCAGACACGCCCCTGTGTCCAGGCTTCTGTTTCTTTTCTTCAATTATCGTTACTGGCACCTGAACACGGGGCCGTGCCCAGTCCCCACGGGGCCGTGTCCAGGCTGCCAGTAACATAAATTTTTGCTTTTAACACCATGTTACACATCTAATCAACCTAAAAATTTATTTTTGGGACACATTGAGGACAATGTGTAATTTAAGTGTGGGGGAGATGCTAAAACCTTGAAATTTTGCAAGTCCTAATAACAAGCCTTACACAAAACTCTATTGGAACCGCTAATCACCCCAAATTTTTTCAAAAATTTTCATTTTTTTTACTTGTCTAAAGTTTAAGTTGGGAATTCTAAGACTAACAAGGTTATATTTTTACACATTTACAACCGATAGCGTCGTGATAAAAAGAACTAACATAAGAAAATTATGAAACGGCATGACAAGCTTAGTTAAAATTCGATTATATATACTTGATCACATAGAAAAACCCATTCCCACAAAAAGTGAGTTTTGAGCCTTTATTGAGCATACAAATATACATCTTTACGCCAAATGCTCATTTTTCGTTTCTTGTGTGAATAGCCGCTTGGTTCTTACGACTCTAGAACTTGTCACGACGATTCATTCCCGGTCCTTACCAACTTAAACCCAAGTAAGTAAATGATGGAGGCATTAGGACTAACCCCTTTTCCTTTCAAAACCATTATTTTTATTTTTCTTTTCACCTACCCAAAAACTCCCCCTAGTTAACCCCTTTGAGCCTAAACCTTTCATCTCTTTACCCTAAAAACCCTTTTACCCACCAAAAGCCCTTTTTTATTTTTTACCCTTTATTTTAGTAACAAGCTCGGTTTTTGTGTGACTTCAAAAAAAATGAATGAAGTTAGAAATAAACAAACAAAGCTCTTAAAACAAAAGCTTGTTTGAAGAAACACTTCATTAAGAATAAAAAGTCACTAAAACAAAATGTGTTACGAAAACCGACGCTTTTTACGCTTTTCGCCCTTTTACTAACCACTAACCCAACTACCCACCTTTAGCCCAAGCCTTTACCCAAAAAGTCCTCTTGATATTTACAAAGGTAAAAAGTTAAAAATGAGGAGGATTGATTGCTTGGCAAGCCTATGGTAGGAATAAGTTCCATGCCGCTCTCGAGTGATTCACTAAAAAAAATACACCTTCGGCCGAGTGTGAGTGATTTCTCCCGTGAGGTATGTGAACTTGTATATAAATGGAATTTTAAAAAAGGCATGCTATGCCCAAAGAAGTAATTTATCTTATGAAACGTTCTAAATAAATCGTAACGAATAAGATTGTAAATAAATAAAAATAAAACCCAATAAAGACCTTGGATTCCCGACACTCTATGACAAGCCAAAACCTTCTCTTCTACCCATTCCATTTGGGAGTGAAAGCCACATATTAAAGAGTTTTGCTTGAGGACAAGCAAAGATTCAAGTGTGGGGGTATTTGATGTGTGTAAAATGAAACATATAAATTACATCAAATGAGGCATAAAACTAACCCTTTTTAAGTACTAATGTTGGAAAAAGAGTGTTTTTTTTCTTCCTTTTGTATTTTCAGGATTAAATGAGCTCAAATTAACAAAAGAAGCAAAAAGACAGCTAATTCTAACATAAATACAAGAAAAGGAACATAAGTGGATTGCCCGACCCCTCGACAGCATCCTCCCAAGCAAAATAGAGAAGGCAGAAGACTGAACACGCCCCGTGCTCAACCAGCACGGGGCCGTGCCCAAGAAGCAGCAGAAAAGACAAACCGGTAGAAGCGTCTATTGCCCACCACGGGGCCATGCCCAGTGAACACGGGGGCGTGGCGAAAGTACTGCAGGCGCATTAATTGTAATTGCGAATTACAATTAATGAAGAGAGAGAGTGTCAGACAGGCACGGGGCCGTGCCCAGCGGACACGGGGCCGTGCCCAGCCTTCTGTTCAGCCTATAAATAGGAGTGCTTGGTTTCATTGCAACTCATCCTTGGCACACCACCTCTCTCACACTTCATCCACCACCCACCACCACCATAACACCATCATCCACCACCATCATCCATTGTCCATCACAGAGTGTGTGAGTCGTCTCGGGATCCAAGATTAATCGTAAGAGTTCTTGACAATCAAGGCCATATTTGCCTAAGTCTCTTACATCACTTGGTGAAGACAAGTGTTTAGTATGATACTTTTTATTTTTAATCTTTTGCACTTTTTATTTGGTTTTGTATTAATGATTTAATAACTAGTTGCTTATGTTGAAGGAGATCTTTCCTTATCGTTTGTCCGTGGTGTCTTGGCATTATTTTACTGTATATATAAAATAAAAGATTTTCACCATTCATATCTCCACGGTCTATATGGAGGTATGTTGGCTACCTGGTCGGGGGTTAAGGGAACGGTTTGGTAAGGGTCTTGCCCTTGTTCAGCGTTTAGAGGTCCTGCAAGGGACCTGGGTCAAATTTAGTAGGATCTCCTTCAATGCCCATAGGTATTGGATGGCGGGGATCCAAACTCTTTGACCCCCTCATAAGTTAACTACTATTAATACTATAACCCGGCTATTTAGGACTGTATCCCTGCTGACTCAGACTACTTAGTCGAGGGTAACGTCACCTCCAAAAGAGGGGCCTACCATAATTTGCATTAATAACTTAATTCATTATCTTTCAATAATCCGACCCTTTAGGATTGTATCCTTGCTGACTCAAACTACTGGGTTGAGGGTAAGGTCGCCTTCAAAAGAGGGGCCTACTACAATAACTAAGATAATCTATTAAACAAGTGCAAAAGTGCGAAAATAATCAAAGGTTATACTAATACACGAGTCAGATCCAAGTGATTTATCTTGTCTATCTGTTTTTATTTTTATTTTATTTTCAGCATTTAGTTAGTTTTTATTTTCTTAGTTTAAAAATCTTTTCTAACATTTTTGATTTGATTAGACGTTGAGGATAAACCGGTACTAAAAGCTCTGTGTCCTTGGACGACCTCGGTATCTTACCAACACTATACTACGTCCACGATGGGTGCACTTGCCCATATGTGTGTTTAGTGTTAGTAAAGATCGTGTTTTATAAATTTAAAACTTGGCTAAAAGTGTAAAAAGGGCTTAAAATATACATCTAAAACATATTACACCTAACGCACATCAATACCCCAGATATCACCATGCACAAAGACTTAGTATGTCAGAAATAGAAAATCTTTCAAACAAGATTTCGGGGGTTACCCATATATCCGAGAGATGTTCCCCACGAGATAAGTAAGTATTTTGTATTTAGGTTTGTATCTCGAAAACAATCTACTAAATGTATAAAAACCTACTGACACATCCTCCGTGAGATTGTTTATCACATTTTTGACTTTACAATTCTTTAGCGTGTTGTGATAGTCCACTGATGTACTATCATTTCCTCTTTTTACACTAAAACACTTTTTCATTTTATCATGTTTTTGGATTTTTCAACTTTTCTAATGTTTTTGGATTTTCTGAAATTTCTTACTCCCCCTAAAATTGAAAAACATTTAAAGAAAATTTTGAAAATAAACTGTACAAGTAAAATGACAACTGTTGTGAATTGCTTCAATTCACCATTCACTTGGCATAAACAATCAGAACTCCCCCTTCCAACAAACTATTTTCCCATTATGATTTCAAAACACTTAAGTTTTTTTAATCAAAATGGTTTTTCCGAAAAATAAGTTTTGTTGATTTTACCACTTGTAGGTTGGGGATTACTTCATCACTTTGTTTTTCTTCACAACCACTTGTATGAGAATTACATCAAGTTCAATTTAATGACCTTGATTAACCACTTGTAGGTGAAAGCCCACTTTTCTACCACTTGTAGGTTCACAAACCAAACATACCACTTGTAAGATAAGATATGACAAAATCAAGAAACACTACCACTTGTAGATCGAAATTTCACAGTTGTTAATTTCTCAAGAAAGATGCCGATTCATACTCCCCAATTACCAACCTGGGAGTTCCGGCAAGTCAGGTTTTTCAGTTAAAGAGATTCTCCCAAGCCTGACATTCCTTGGGAGATTCCGAGTTATCAACACTCAGTTTCTTTCGTTTCATCTTCTTCTCATAATATTCATTTACCCCTTTGACTTTCCCATCAATCATTTTTCAAAAAATATGTTTCACTTTAGGGTTAAAGGCTTTTTCAATATCAAATTTTTTCTTTTCAGAAAAGAATTGATTTGAAATCTCAACTTTGCCAATTTTTTGTTTAAAATTTTCAGCCCTTAATGGTGGAAAATTTACATCATCCATAGAAGGAACTAATTTTTCACCTTTTGATTCAACTTGTGGCTCCTCTGATTTTGTGGAATCGGATTCATCGCCAGAAGATAGCTCCTCTGATTTTGATGAATCAGAATCATCACTAGAACTATCATCAGATTTCTTAACAACCCATTTTTGGTTGTCAAGATTTGCTTTTCTCTTGTAAAACCTTTTTGAACATTCACCAACCTCAAATTTTGAATTTTTGAAAACTATAAAAGGTGTGGTTGGTGGTTCATTTTCAACCATCTTTTCTTTCATTTTGAGAGACACTCCCTGTTTTGATTGAATTGCCTTAGGACAATTCTTGGCAATATGACCAATTGATTTGCATTGAAAACAAGTTCTTGTCTCTTTCTTCTGAACAGCTCCATTTTTCATTTCATCTTGCTTCTTCGCAAGGAATTCTCTGTTGGTCTGTTTCCAGAATGAATTCTTCTCCTCTTCTTCCGAGCTTGCTCCTGAAACAAATACAGTTTTTGTTTTAGAAATTTTCTCATTTTTATAATTTTCAGGTGGAATAAAACCAAGACCTTTCTTTTTGAAATTATCGTTATGGTTTGGTTTCTTTCGATAACCTGAACCAGAACTGTAACCTTTTTTCTTGTTTTCTCTTTGTTGTACTCTTGAGGTGTATTTTTTAGGTATATCAGAAAGATTTACATCTTTTATTTCAGAAATATTAATTTCTATTAGTTTGAAAACCTTTTTTATCATTTCAGTTTTGACACCTCTTATTGGAAATTCTTCATCAGAATATAATTTGTCAGAATCATTCAAAGTATAGGCTACTTTGTATGCTTCGTCATTCAAATTAGATTTTGATAACAAAAATTCTTTATTATAAACTCTTTTGCCATGTTTGACTTTTGAACTTGACGTGTCGGATTCAGACTTTGACTCTGATTTTGACTCCTTGGTTTCATCGTTATCCAACACCTGATCGACCACTTTCTTTATTAATTCTGACTCATGATCAGTGTCAGATGATGTAAAAGTGACATCAATATTGTCTGGAAAATTTTCTGAAGACTCAAACTCCCTTTGTAAATTTGTTGCCTTTTTGACTCTTTCTGAATTTGGATTTCGTGGAGAATATCCATTTTCAAGCGGGGGTGGACACTTGTTGTAACTGACACTTTGTTTCTTACCAGAATTTTTCACTTTAGTTTTCTCTTTTGTCTCAGAAGTCTTCTCTTCAGATGTTTCTTCTTCAAAAGCCTTCATGCATTCAACGGTTGGATAAATCCTGTCAATAACATAAGAAGTACATGAGTAACTTTTAACAACCTGTTTACTCTTTCTGTTTCAATCCTTTGGGTTTCCAGTTTTTGTTCCAGCACAGCACACTTCTCAATGTAATTGTTGACGACTTTCTGCTTTGTCATGAAAGCTCCTTGAAGTGTCGCTGTTGCTTGTTCACTGCTTGATTGATTGTACTGATTCATTACTTTGTTAAGAACATCATAGGATTCTTTCAATCTGTTCATGTTATGAATCAAAGTACTGTTTTGCTTCTTCACTGCTTCACAATTTTCACATTTCACAGGAATCTTTTGAGCATCAGCTTCTGCATCAACTTTGAAAGCTGGAACATCTTTTGCCTTTTTCTTTATCACCGGAACTTCTTCATCATCACTACTGACTTGTTTCTTTGCTTTCTTCTTCTTCTTTCTAACTTTTCCATCATCACTGTCACTCTCTTCCATCATTCTTAAATGCTCTTTCATTCTGTTTGCATAATAATCATCATCATCATTATCACTATCTTCAGCAACTTGAGAAACAAAAGCTTTGGCTTTTAAAATCTCTTTATCCGGACAATAAGTATCCCAACTAAAATTTTCCCAGCTAAAACCTTCTGGTAATCTTTCATCATCTTGATCTATCAGAAATGCTTTGCTGTCAGCTGAAATATATTTATCCCAACTGGATCCTTTTTGTTGATTTTTTATCATCTTGATTCACCATACAAGCTCTCTTTGATGACTCCTCGATTGCCTTCTTAGCATGTGCAGTTTGTGATTCTAGTTGTTGTTGAGCAACTTCATGATAAATTGCTTTCCGATAGTAGTCATTGTTGTTGAACGGATTTTGAGCTCCACTTGCTTCGCGATTCGTGCACTCTCTCTTAAAGTGTCATTTTTCCCTGCAACGAAAATAAGTAACTTTAGATTTATCAAAACCTAAAGTAGAAACATTTGCATCATGGAAGTCATCTGTTCCTGTGATCTGTTTGAATTTCTCAGCTCTTCTTAACACACTCACCAAACACCACTTTATATCCATCAATTCCATCTCCTCAGCATCAATCTGATCGTAATCCTCTTTTGTCAACATCGGATTCCCGATCCTTCCTGCAACTAAACTCCCATATGACTCTAATACAGTCACTAACAAAGACATGTGACTTTTTGCAACTTCTTCAGAATAATTCTGATTATTTTTAATGAGTTAATGCAATGTTGCATTGGATAACTTTGCCATTCTTTGTTGTTGACAAATTTGGATCAAATGATGGATATGAAGAAAAACTCGTTTTGTTGTTTGATCCTTTAGATGACCCTCCAGACGAACTCTTAGCATTGAATGCAGTCTCAACCTTTGGTGACATGTTGGTCTTATCACTGATACCTCCTTTGTAATAAAGCCCAATATCTTGTTCACCATCAAAATCTTTCATTCTTGAGATCTTACGTTGTTCCATCTCCCGAGCTTCAAGTTTTTCAATGAACTTACTCAGTGTCAAATTGCCAAAATCCTTTTTATTTCTCAACATCATCAGATACGTGCCCCAAGTTTCATGTGGCAACGCATCAGCTTCTCAATCAATTCTTCATTATCCTTTGTGATGCTCACTCTTTTCATGTTAACTAACAAATTGCAGTATCTTTCAATGATCTGCTTGGTGCTTTCAGTTCTCATACCACGAAATAGATCAAACTCTTTTTTCAAAATTGATATTTTGTTCTTGATCATTTCTTTACTTCAAACAAACTTTGATTTTAAAACTTTCCAAATTGAATAAGCGGTTCCATTATGTTGCAATAAAACCAAGATATCTTCCTTAACAGCTTGATGTAAAAGACTAGTCATCATTTTCTCATCTTTGTATTTCTTTTTCACTTCAGAACTAAGATCTTTAATTGCAATAATCTCTTCATCATCATTCATTGGTCTAACATATTTCGTTTCAACACATTCCCAAGCATCCAAGTAACTTGCTTCTACCCAATTCTCAAATCGTTCTTCCCATCCTTTATACTCCTCGATATTCATGAGCTTTGGCGGTTTCTGCATGGTGCCCGTTTCATTTTCTAACATTGTGTGCTGTGCAATACTCAACGGAGTAGCAAAGGCGTTGTAAATTCCTCTTCCATGTTTCAGTTTCAAAATTTCACAAACTTATCTTTCAAACGAAATACACTCTCAAGCGAAATAATCTTTGGTGCGAAATAATCTTTGGTGCGAAATAACCTTTTCAAACGAAATACTGATTTCAAACGAAATACAGATTTCATGCGGAACAGAAAAACGAAATAGCAATTTGATGCGAAATGAAATGATTTCGTGCGAAATAAGTGATTCGTACGAAATAGCTGCACTTTCAAGCGAAATGAAGTGATTTCGTACGAAATGGGTGATTTCGTACGAAATGAAGTACCCTTTCAAACGAAATGACAATCTGAAGCGAAATAGAGCTATTTCGTGCGAAATAAGAAGCTCATTTCGTGCGAAATGCTGCTGATGTCATCATGTTGAGCTGTTTTTGCCAAAATTGATCAGGTTTTAGTCCGATTTTAGGTCCAATTCTTTCAAGGCTTTGTTAAAACACAATTTTGCATACAATTTGTAAAAATCAATCCATTTTAACCGTGAAAACTTGTTAATTTTGAAAAAGAAGATGTAGAAATCAGATTTTGCAACTGAATTGGTAAGAACTCTTCCTCCTGAGCTCTGATACCACTTGTAGGATCATTTTCTAACCCAAACGAGTCGATCAGAAGAGTTTTTACTCAATACGAGAGGCGGAAACAAACGTATTGAGGTGATTCAGCTTGCACTTCACTATAAACTGTCTTTTGATTGATATACCAACGTTTTACAACGAGTAGACACTTCGGCAGCAGTTCGGTACTGAAACCGGAAAATTTACAAATGACAAGGCACACCTAGTATTTATAGGGCTGGCTATTTCGCACGAAATAGCCCATACGAAATCAGTTTCATGCGAAATAGTCATTTTGTGCGAAATGACTTGTTGATTTCGTGCGAAATGACATCCATGTCATTTCGTGCGAAATACCCTCCAAACTCATGTTTGACATTTTTCTCGAACTACGTGCCCTGATCTATCAATATACATACAAGACTCGATATAAGACGAAGTCGACAGACATATGCACCAACATAGGTAGCTCCGTATTCTTGCTCCTGCATATGCAATTTTTCAAAGAACTATTAAGAAGAAACCTTCAATCTCCTTTACTTGCAGGTCTGAACACATACATTGGGATGATACTACTAATGTGTTCCAATTTCTAGATGTTAAGCTTTCCACATTGAATTCAGCACCTAACATCATATTAGGTGGGAATTGGGTATCTTAACACCGGAAATTTATGTTGACTTTTAATCCCATCCCTACAGCCGCCTTGTGCACAAGATCTCTACTTCACTCTTTGGTTAAATGGTTAGCTAAATTTTGTTGAGTTCTCACAAACTCCACCGATATCACCCTATGCATGATGAGCTCATGAATCATGTTGTGTCTAACACCTAAGTGTCTAGACTTCCTATTATACACTTGGCTACAAGTCTTAGCCATGGTAACAGCACTATCACATCTAATAGATATTGGTGATATAGGTTTAGGCCACAATGGAATCTCAAAAATCAAGTTTCTTAGACACTTAGTTTCTTGCCAGCTGTTGCTAAATCTACAAGCTTAGATTCCATTGTTGAGTTAGTTATGCAATTATGTTTCTTGGATGCCCATTATATGTCACCTCCTACAAGCAGAAAAGTCCATCCACTTGTGGAAGAATAATCTTCCGTGTTGTTAATCCAGCTTGTATCCAAGTAACCTTCTAAAACTGAAGGAAATCTAGTGTAAGTCAAACCATATTTCATGGTTCCTTTCAAGTACCTAAATACTCGATTCATAGCTTGCCAATGAATTGCACTTGGATAGCTAGTATACCTACCAAGCTTTCCAACAACATAAGCTATATCCGGTCTAGTGCTTATCATAGCATACATGAGAGGGTAGATCATGCAATTTCCAAGTGTTATTCTGCATAAACTAATCAACTGACATCTACTTTTATATTCTTCTTAAAGATCCATTTACAACCAAGTGGTTTACACCCAGAGGATAGATCATGCAATTTCCAAGTGTATTCTACATAATAGAGTCCATCTCATCATTTATAGCTTCTTTTCAGAATGCTACATCCCGAGATACCATGGCTTCACTATAAGTTCTAGGATCTTCCTCAATATTGAAACAATATTGATATTGAGTTTGAATCTCAACTCTAGATCCTTTAACCAAATTTAGTTGAAAACCATCACCAAATGATTTAGCTTTTCTTGCTCCACCACTCCTCCTAGGTTCCGGAGGAGTATCAATCACTTGATCAGCCATTTGAGAGTTACTAGAGCTTGGAACCATATTCTTAGGTCTAGGTATAGAAGAGAATTTGTTCTCATCATAATATGCAGTTCTTGCTTCAATCATCGTATGCACAGACACGTAGTTATTTGGTTCTATGACATAGAACCTGTGAGCAAATGAATGCTCAGCATACCCAATGAAAATGCAGTCTATACCTCTTTCCCGTATATTCCTTATCTTAGGATCAGTGAGCCTTACCACAACTCTACAGCCCCAAACTCTTAGTTTGTGTAACTCAGGTGTTTTTTATACAAAAGCTCAAAAGGGGTAGTCATGTTCCTTTTATTTGGAACCCATTAGCAAATAGCAGGCTGGTAACATAGCCTCACCCCAAAATCCTTCACATAGGCCTGAATAGGACAACATGGTATTGACCATTTCCTTTCCGCCACACCATTTTGTTCCGGTGTATAAGGAGCTGTTGTATCATGCATTATTTCAGTTGATTGAAGATACACTGGATCAAAATACTCACCACCTCTATCGGTATGTAGAGTTTTAATAAACCCACTCCAATACAGCTCTACTTGTTTATAGATTTTGAAAAATTTCAGAGCTTCATCCTTAGCATGCAACAAATAAACATGGCAGAATCTGGTAGCATAATCTATAAACGTCACTACATACGTTTTTTTTTTACCTAGTGATGGTGTAGCATGATAGTCACACAGATCACTATGTGTCAAATCTAACATTTTTACTTTCCCTATAAACATGTTGCACGAAAGGCTTTTTAGTTATCTTAGTCACCTTGCAAATACGACATTTATTATTGTTTATGTTAATAGCACGAATTAAGATCATTTTAGAAATTTATTTTATTCTTTTATAATGTACATGTCCTAGTCTGGCATGCCATAATTCCGAATTAGTCATGTTTTTACTATTACTAGTTGAAGCTATGCAATTACTATTACTAGTGTAAGCTATGCAATTAACATTACTAGTGGAAGCAACACAAACAAATTCATTCATAAAAGACACATCAACATTCAACATAAACATGCCATTACACAGATAACTAAATCCTACAAAAGTACCATGTTATGACAAGATATACTTGTCAATTTCCAACACTTGTTTGTAACCACAATTATTCAACACAATGCCACTTAACATATTCTTTCAAACAAGCGCGTACAAAACATTGTTCAAAAGTAAAGATTTTCCAAAAGTAATAACAAGATGCACGGTTCCTATTCCTTTGATTGGTTCAGTTGCAACATTCCCCATCTTGATGATAGATCCATCTTCAATTGGTTGGAAGTCTTTAAGCCAGCGAAGATCCTTGCTTACATGGCTTGTTGCACCCGAATCAACCCACCAAGCAATATCATCAACCTGCACATAAAATGCTTCAGAAATTAGTGATATGTAATTCTAAACTGAATCATAAATCTGTACTAAATTCTGACCTTGCTTGCCCGGGTCCTTGGACCCACTAGAACCAACCTCATTCTTGTTCTTTGAACCAAACTTGTTGTTATTCTTCACCACTTTAGAGTCTCTCTTAAAGTGACCAACCTTACCACACTTCCAACAAGGGTAATTCGGCTTCTTGTTTGGACCCGAATTGCTGTTCCCTTGAAACTTTCGTTTTCCTTTGAACTTAGTGTTTCACTTGGATGATTCCCCCATCTCAACCATATTCATAGAAGACGTTCCAGCATGTTTCTTTTCATCATTTACCAACACTTTTTCTTGTGCTCTCAGACCCTCTTCAATTCTGAAGTGGCTTCCAAGTTCAACCAAACCTAACTCTCCTTTCTGATGTTTCAGGTTATGTTTAAAATCTTTCCGGGAAGGAGGTAACTTGTTAATGATGCTTGAAACCGAGATAAATTCATCCATCTTCATGTCATGTTGGACATACTACCCCAAGATTCGTAACAGTTCATTATATTGTTCCATGACAGGCTGTGACAACTCGTATTTCAAACCACTCTTTGTACTTTGGTGTAACCTGTATAAACGTGCTATGATTAACTTATGTGTTTGTTGCAATGTAATGTCATAAGTTTGAATGTTATATTATATGTTAAGTGAATGTGTGTTATATATGTTTATATAATGTAACCGCACAACTTTAACCCGATCGCACAAGATATCAAACTTTAGTGCCACTCAATCCTCGGCCCACACCTGTTGTAACCGAACCATAGGGCAGCCCAAAGCTGGGTTCGGCCCACTCCTTCATACGCATACACATACCCCTTAGGGAGTTTTGTTCCTCAGTAGTTACAAAAACAAGAACACACACCAAACCCTAATATCTCTCTCTCGAAGCCGGCGACCACACATCCCCATCTTTCGAAGATCTTTTCTGTTCGGATAAACCTTTGTTTATTCTCTAATCCGGTTAGTGTTTTATTGTTGTTGATATTATGCATGATTAGATGATGAATGATTGTTTGATGTCTCCGCATGATTAATCTAAATCCGTTTAAATATTGTGAGATTAGTATTGGCTGAGAATTAGGGATTGTGTGATGATGATGTTCAAACAAATTGGATTTGCATGATTTTAACCTGGAACCGATTGCATGTTAATCGACTGTTGTGCGAGATATCTTTAGGTGATTGGGTGTGTTGAAATTGATAGAGTGCATGCTAGTAAGTCAAGTCATGAATCTGCTATTATGATTAAAGGTTAAGATTGTTGTTCATGCTTGAATACGATTAGGGTTCTTAAAAATGGTAGATGATTGCTTGTTTTGATCGAATGATTGTATGTATTGGAAACTGTTATCTTGATTCAATGTACGATAGGAAACTGTTTGAATAATTGCAACCGAATAGCATAAAATTCGGATAGTAAAACGGATCACACAAGTTTCCCTCTCGGTCACAGAAGATCAGATCACACAAGACCTGATCTGATCGCACAAGGTGCATCGCACAAGTCGGGTACAGTCACATTAAGCTCAGGGTACTGTTTAGTTATGCATGATCGCACAAGACTTGTGGATAGCAGAAGACAGTGCTGATCGCACAAGTCTTGGGAAGGACACCGATATAAACGTACCTCTGTCCTCGGATTGGGAAGGACACCGATATATGCATCTAGTCTAGTGGTTTATAACACGGGGTAGCCCCCACTAATCATGGTTTGGAAATCAAGGAAAGTTGGTTTACCATAGTTGCAACCAAACTCTTAGTTCTTGAGAAACTACTTTAAAACAAACATCTACTGTGAACTCGCTCAACTTTGTTGTTGACACCTTGTTACATGCCTTGCAGGTCATTAGGTATCTATGGAGCTTGCATGGGAGTGGGAAGAGTCGTTGTGGGACATGGACAGCTGTGTGCCATGCTAAACACTTGAAACGTTTAAACTTATGTTATGGTTCTAAACATTATGCTTCCGCTTGCAACTTAAACTATGTTTTGTTTGGACACCAATTGTATTGTGTTGGATTTTATAATTACACTCATGCTTGTTCAATATGATTGGTGGCTTGATCCTGGTCAGTCACTCCTCCAAGCGGTGATACTCTGCATGTGGATTTTGGGGGTATGACACAGGCCTCGAATCAA
Source organism: Helianthus annuus (assembly GCF_002127325.2). Taxonomy (NCBI): domain Eukaryota; kingdom Viridiplantae; phylum Streptophyta; class Magnoliopsida; order Asterales; family Asteraceae; genus Helianthus; species Helianthus annuus. The sequence continues at coordinate 97,992,862 of NC_035446.2, read as the reverse complement.
CCACTTTATGATTGTTGAAATTACTAATAAGAAACTTCTTACTTGAAGAATCTTCTGCCATGTATTTGGCTTCCTGTGCTTGCTTTCTCCTATCACTTCACACTTACGCACATTCGCGACACCTTTCTTAATTATGTTTCCTTCGATGTGAAGATCATGAGTGGACGTGTGAACCTGACTCAAGCCCAGCTGACGGCTCTTATCAACGAACGAGTTGCGGAGGCACTCGTAGTAGCCCCTGCAGGAGGTATAACCTGCCACTTCGATCCATCATAGGATGTTTAGATCCTACCGTCGTGAACCGACTCTCGTGCTTAACCTTGTCTTTTCTTTCTCACGCAACAGGTCAGAATGCTCAGCCACCTGTATGCACGTTCAAAACCTTCATGGATTGCCGACCTAGTACCTTCAGTGGTACTGAGGGAGCTGTAGGCCTCCTCCACTGGTTCGAGAAGCTCGAATTTGTTTTTGAGATGTGTGAATGCCTGCCGCTCGTAGGGTGAAGTATGCTACTGGTACCCTCGAAGGTGCTGCGTTAACCTGGTGGAAAGCACAGGTTCAAATGTTAGGGCTGGCAGCTGCTAATGCCACCCCATGGAACGACTTCAAGGATCTGATTAAGGAGGTGTATTGTAGTCATGACGACATCCACAAGTTAGAGGTGGAGTTCTTCAATTTAAAGATGACGGGGTCTGAAATTGAGGCTTATATGAAGAGATCAAATGAACTAGCTATCTTGTGTCCTACTATGGTAGACCCTCCTATCAAACGTATCGAGCTGTATCTCAAGGGTCTTGTGCTAGAATTCAGAGTCATGTGACCGCGGCTAATCTTGGCACCATCTAGCAAGTCACTCGACTTGCTCATCGTCTCACTGATCAGGCGGTAGAACAGAACAAATTGCCAAAACGTGTTAATGCTGCTACAACTACTTCAGATGCTCCTAGTGACAACAAACGCGAGTGGGATGAAAATTCGAGCAAGGGTTCCACTTCGGTTCAGTCTCAGTCCCAGCAACAAAAGACAGATGAGTACAGGAGCCCCAGTCAGCAGTCTTTTGGTAATCGAAGTCAGGGTGGATACAGGGGAAACCACCCTAAGTGCAACCGATGTAATTTGCACCATAGCAGGCCGTGTAACAAAGATCGTTGTCAGAGATGTAACAAGCTTGGTCATGAAGCCAAAGATTGCAGGAGCTCACGTCCTGCAAACTAGAATCGACAACAGCAGCCACAAGCCCCACAGAACCAGCAACAGCAATAGCAGGGCAATAAGGGATGTTTTCAATGTGGTGCTGAGGGTCACTTCAAGAGACATTGCCCACAGTTGAACCAGAATCAGAATCAGAATAACAACCAAGGAAACGGGAACAATAATGGAGGCAACAACGGGGGTAACAACGATGGCAATGGCGCCAGGGGACGTGCGTTCGTGATTGGTCAGGGAGATGCTAGGAATGACCCCAACGTTGTGATGGGTAAGTTTCTTCTGGACGACTTTTATGTTACTGTTTTATTTGATTCGGGTGCCGATACTAGCTATGTGTCCTTAAAGGTTAGTCAGATGCTTAAACGTACTCCCACACCTTTGAACACAAAGCACATAGTAGAGTTAGCAAATGGTAAAAGTCTAAAGGCCACACACATAGTTAAAGGGTGTAACCTCACTTTAGCTGGTCAGACCTTCTCTATCGACCTCATTCCTATCATTCTGGGTAGTCTCGACATCGTTATTGGTATGGATTGGCTATCTCAATATCGAGCAGAGATCCTTTGCAAGGAGAAGATCATTCGCATTTCTCGCTCTGGTGAAGAACTTTGGTGATTCATGGTGACAAGAGTGGTGCTGTGGTGGGCATCATTTCTTTCCTTGAGGCCCAAAAGTGTTTGCGAAAGGGCCACACCGCTATTCTAGCTCTCGTGACTGATACTTCAGCGAAGGAAAAGAAAATGGAAGACATTCTGATTGTACGCAACTTCCCTGAGGTATTTCTTGAGGAATTACCTGGTCTTCTGCCTCATCGTCAGGTCGAGTTCCAAATCGAGCTAGCTCTTGGAGCAGCACCAATAGCTCGTGCACCGTATCGCTTAGCTCCATTGGAATTGGAAGAACTATCTTCGCAACTACAAGAACTCTTGGATAAGGGTTTCATTCGTCCTAGCTCTTCGCCCTGGGGAGCTCCAGTCTTGTTTGTAAAGAAGAAGGATGGTACCTTTCGAATGTGTATAGAATATCGCGAACTCAACAAGGTGACCGTGAAGAATCACTATCCTCTTCCATGCATTGACGACTTGTTCGACCAATTGCAAGGGTCTAGCTACTATTCAAAGATTGACTTGAGGTCAGGCTACCATCAACCGAGAGTCCAAGACGAGGACATCTCTAAGACAGCGTTCAGGACTCGTTATGGGCATTACGAGTTCCTGGTTATGCCTTTTGGGCTGACAAACGCACCAGAGGTCTTCATGGACCTTATGAACAGAGTGTGCAAGCCGTACCTAGACAAATTCGTCATCGTTTTCATCGACGACATCCTGATCTATTCCAAGAGTCAGGAGGATCACGAGCAACACCTGAAGCTTATTTTGGAACTCCTTCGAACAGAGCAGCTGTATGCAAAGTTCTCGAAATGCGACTTCTGGCTTCGTGAAGTCCATTTCCTAGGCCACGTGGTAAACAAGGATGGGATTCATGTTGATCCCTCCAAGGTAGACTCGATCAAGAACTGGCCTGCGCCCCGTACACCAACAGAAATCCGCCAATTCTTGGGTTTGGCGGGTTACTACAGAAGGTTTATCAAAGATTTCTCCAAGATTGCGCAACCTCTCACCTCACTAACTCAGAAGGGCGTCACCTATCACTGGGGTGATGCACAGGAATCTGCTTTCCAGCACTTAAAGGATAGACTGTGTAGCGCACCTATCCTCTCATTGCCTGAAGGCACAGACGATTTTGTGGTTTATTGCGATGCATCCATCCAGGGACTAGGTTGTGTGTTGATGCAACGTGACAAGGTCATTGCCTACGCATCACATCAACTTAAGGTCCACGAAAGGAACTACACTACGCACGATTTGGAGCTGGGAGTTGTTGTTTTCGCACTTAAGATATGGAGACATTACCTGTACGTTACCAGGTGCACCATTTACACCGATCATAGGAGTCTCGAGCATATCTTCAAGCAAAAGGAGTTAAACATGCGACAACGTCGATGGGTCGAGCTCTTGAATGATTACGAATGCGCAATCAAGTACCACCCAGGCAAGGCCAATGTAGTGGCTGACGCCCTCAGTCGAAAGGAAACAAAACCTAAGCGTGTACGCGCGTTACAACTTACCATCCAATCTAGTCTTCCTGCTCAGATACGAGATGCTCAGGTTGAAGCATTGAAAGCAGAGAATGTCAGGGCGGAGTCCCTACGTGGATCAAGAAAACGGTTAGAACAAAAGGAAGACGACGCATACTACGTGACAGGGCGCATCTGGGTCCCACTGTATGGAAACTTACGTGAGCTTGTGATGGATGAAGCACACAAGTCTCGCTACTCAGTACATCCTGGTTCGGATAAGATGTACCACGATCTCAAAACTACATATTGGTGGCCTAGCATGAAAGCCCACATAGCAACTTACGTCAGTAAATGTTTGACTTGTGCGAGGGTCAAGGTTGAATACCAGAAACCATTAGGCCCACTTCAACAACCATAGATCCCGAAATGGAAATGGGAGCAAATTTCCATGGATTTCGTTACTGGCCTGCCTAGATCTCAGTGCGGAAATAACACTATTTGGGTGATAGTGGATCGGTTAACCAAGTCTGCATACTTCTTGGCTATCAAAGAAACAGACAAGTTCTCCACTTTAGCAGACGTTTATTTAAAGGAAGTAGTTTCGAGGCACGGGGTGCCAACCTCTATCATTTCTGATCGTGATACACGTTTTACCTCTGAACTGTGGCAAGAAATGCACAAGTCCTTTGGCTCACGTTTAGATATGAGCACCGCTTATCATCCACAGACGGATTGACAGTCTGAGCGCACTATCCAAACCCTTGAAGACGTGCTTCGAGCATGCGTGATTGATTTTGGTAACGGCTGGGAAAAGCACCTCCCGTTAGTGGAGTTTTCGTATAATAATAGCTACCACACCAGTATCCAGGCTGCTCCGTTTGAGGCATTGTACAGACGTAAATGCCGATCACCCCTTTGCTGGGCAGAAGTTGGCGACAGCCAAATCACCGGCCCAGAACTTGTGGTAGACATAACTGAGAAGATTGCTCAGATACGACAACGAATGGCGGCAGCTCGTGACCGTCAGAAAAGCTACGCTGATAAGCGCAGGAAACCACACGAGTTCCAGGTTGGGGATCGAGTGCTACTCAAAGTCTCACCCTGGAAGGGTGTTGTTCGTTTTGGCAAACGTGGCAAACTCAACCCGCGATACGTTGGACCTTTCGAAATCATAAAGAAAATAGGCAAAGTGGCCTACAAACTGAACCTACCAGCAGAACTCAGTGGAGTTCACAACGTATTTCACATGTCGAATCTGAAGAAGTGTCTGTCAGATGAGACCCTCATAGTTCCTTTGAAGGAGCACGATCAGCCGCGATTCGTCGAGAAACCAGTAGAGATTACTGACCGAGAAGTTAAGGTTCTCAAACATACCAGAATACCTCTTATTCGAGTTCGTTGGAACTCTCGTCGTGGCCCAGAGTTTACCTGGGAACGAGAAGACCAGATGAAACACAAGTATCCCCAGTTGTTCGAGAACAACGAAACCACTACTAAGGCTGAAGCTACCACGGAATTTCGGGATGAAATTCCAAACCAGCGGTGGAAGGATGTGACACCCCAGGAAAACTAGGAAACCATGCAACTTAACTAGCTTCCTCAGTGAGTACGTGCTAAATTTCAGGATGAAATTTCTTTCAACTTGGGGATAATGTGACAACTCGTATTTCAAACCTCTCTTTGTACTTTGGTGTAACCTGTATAAACGTGCTATGATAAACTTATGTGTTTGTTGTAATGTAATGTCATGAGTTTGAATGTTATATTATATGTTAAGTGAACGTGTGTTATATATGTTTATATAATGAAACCGCATAACTTTAACCTGATCGCACAAGATATCGGACTTTAGTGCCACTCAATCCTCGGCCCACACCTAACTGAACCAAAGGGCAGCCCAAAGCTGGGTTTGGCCCACTCCTTCATACGCATACATATACCCCTTAGGGAGTTCTGTTCCTCAGTAGTTACAAAAACAAGAACAAACACCAAACCCTAATATCTCTCTCTCGAAGCCGGCGACCACACATCCCCATCTTTCGAAGATCTTTTCTGTTCGGATAAACCTTTGTTTATTCTCTAATCCGGTTAGTGTTTTATTGTTGTTGATATTATGCATGATTAGATGATGAATGATTGTTTGATGTCTCCGCATGATTAATCTAAATCCGTTTAAATATTGTGAGATTAGTATTGGCTGAGAATTAGGGATTGTGTGATGATGATGTTCAAACAAATTGGATTTGCATGATTTTAACCTGGAACCGATTGCATGTTAATCGACTGTTGTGCGAGATATGTTTAGCTGATTGGGTGTGTTGAAATTGATAGAGTGCATGCTAGTAAGTCAAGTCATGAATCTGCTATTATGATTAAAGGTTAAGATTGTTGTTCATGCTTGAATACGATTAGGGTTCTTAAAAATGGTAGATGATTTCCAAACTGTTATCTTGATTCAATGTAAGTAGGAAACTGTTTGAATAATTGCAACCGAATGGCATAAAACTCGGATAGTAAAACGGATCGCACAAGTTTCCCTCTCGGTCGCACAAGATCAGGTCACGCAAGACCTGATCTGATCGCACAAGGTGCATCGCACAAGTCGGGTACAGTCACATTAAGCTCAGGGTACTGTTTAGTTATGCATGATCGCACAAGACTTGTGGATAGCACAAGACAGTGCTGATCGCACAAGTCTTGGGCTACACACACAATATGGACTTTAGTATGCCGATTGGGCCTTGAAGCCCAAAACCTAGTCGCACAAGATGACCCGGACCGCACAAGACCATTCGAATCGCACAAAACCAATGTTTGCTCTTTAGATTTGGGCCGTATGGATATTGGGTTGCATGTTTTGGGTCGGGTATAATTCCAATCGCACAACCTATTGTGAGTCGCACAAGGTTGCGCTGGACGCACAACAGGTTAGGCCGATTGTTATTGGGCTTCCCTCTCTAGATCGCACAAGATGGTTGGGTCTGCACAAGTATTACAGCCCACTCATCTATGTCGCACAAGTGAACATTATGTGGACTTGACTGTTTAGATGGTTTATGTGTTGCCATGATCAATACGTGTTCGTAACCTGTTAGCTTGTGTGTAAAACTTATATGCACTACTTGAACCTTGACCTGACTTGTATGGTAACCATGTTAGGACGTGGTTGACCACATATAACTCAAGTAACCTTTTCGTGTATCTGCCGAGCAAACCAAGGTGAGTTCACACTCCTAAGGCATGGGATTCCCGGGGAGTTGGGAATGGGATTTAATAGCTATGATGAAACCTGTACACACACCACTACTCGACTACATACCTCCGTCCTCGGATTGGGAAGGACGCCAGCGCTTAACCTACGTATTCACTACGTACTGTTGTCCTCGGTTTGGGAAGGGCACCTGCGCTAAACCTATGTGTTCTTATACACACCTCCGTCCTCGGATTGGGAAGGACACCGATATAAACGTACCTCTGTCCTCGGATTGGGAAGGACACCGATATATGCATCTAGTCTAGTGGTTTATAACACGGGGTAGCCCCCATTGATCATGGTTTGGAAATCAAGGAAAGTTGGTTTACCATAGTTGCAACCAAACTCTTAGTTCTTGAGAAACTACTTTAAAACAAACATCTACTGTGAACTCGCTCAACTTTGTTGTTGACACCTTGTTACATGCCTTGCAGGTCGTTAGGTATCTATGGAGCTTGCATGGGAGTGGGAAGAGTCGTTGTGGACATGGACAGTTGTGTTCCATGCTAATCACTTGAAACGTTTAAACTTATGTTATGGTTCTAGACATTATGCTTCCGCTTGCAACTTAAACTATGTTTTGTTTGGACACCAATTGTATTGTGTTGGATTTTATAATTACACTCATGCTTGTTCAATATGTTTGGTGGCTTGATCCTGGTCAGTCACTCCTCCAAGCGGTGATACTCCACATGTGGATTTTGGGGGTGTGACACAGGCCTCGAATCAACCACTTTATAATTGTTGAAATTACTAATAAGAAACTTCTTACTTGAAGAATCTTCTGCCATGTATTTGGCTTCCAAAGTGTCCCACAGTAACTTTGCAGTTTCTACGTTTTGATAAACATCAAATAGGGAATCAGACATACCATTTAGGATGTGGCCAAGACAGATGTAATAATCATTTTCCCACTTAACCGCTTCCTGATTTGGTCCAGATTGCTTTCCTCTAGTATCTCCGGGATTGGAGTAGTCAATGCGTACACCATTTTCAGGATGGTAAGAAGAAAGTGCATCTTCTTCTGCCATAGACGGAAATCCTACCCTTCAAATTTCTCTAGTTTGTCAAACTTGCTTACCATATCCTTCACCGATCCGCTCGTCATCTTCACAGAAAGTAATTTGTTCTTTGTTAGGGAATTTTGTAAACACGGATAATCAGAGAGGCATGTGATCACTCTCAGATTAAATTATTTCGGTGGTTCTCGCTAATAATTTAATTGAATACAACTCTGAATTTCGAGAACAAGAACTAGTATGTGTGTATTGAGAATTTTCCTTACAACTGCTTTAAATTTTTATTTAAAAATTATGATGATTTTTTAGAAGTTATTTTTTCTAAGGCATTTTCCACAAAGCAATTTAATTTAAATTGGCTCGACTCTAGCCAGGGGCTACCGCCCCTTGGACCTTGCTCCCAAGGGTACTGCCCTGGGTCCCGCCAAAGGGGTGTTGCCCCCTTGGAACCCCCATTCGGGGCTCTGCCCGTACACTTGGAATTATGACAACTCGAACAAGCGTGTACTCCTGCATCTTCTAACTTATTATATAACCCTACAAAAAGTAACTTGTGGTACCTTAGGCTAACTTAATAGTTGGTGTATTTATTTGATACTTTTTATATATCAAAATGTTATTCACAACTGTCTTTAAGTTAAAAAAAACATTTATAAACTAAACATAAAACATTGTGATAATTATAAAAAAATTAAGTCCCCGACAGTGAAACATTTTATATACAAGATTAACGTATATGTGTTATTTATTTATGAAACATTTATAACTAAATTCAGGTAACTTTAATATAATATAAAGATTTTAGTAAGATTTGAATTTTAAATAACGTTAAAATATTTACACGTACTTGGTCAATCGGCGTGGTGAATGTAAATTAAATAGAATTGACAGAATGTTTGTATGTGAAAATGTTTTTAACAAGTGGTCGAATGCGTATGTTAGAGCTCTTAAAAGAGAAATGTCGGATCATGCACCGTTACTTCTTTCTTTAATTGATACAAATTTTGGCCCAAAGCCATTTAGGTGGTTTGATTCATGGTTAGATAGACCGGGTTGTATGGAGGCGGTTAACTCTGTTTTGGGCGAATGGAGTAATATGGGTCCGGCCGATTTGAACTTGACAAACAAACTCAAAGCTCTGCGGGATAAACTTAAATGGATTAAAGAGAGCAGACTTAAAGAACAAGAAGATGAAAGTAGACTAAGGCAAGAGAAGGAAGATTTAAAAGTTTTAATGGAACAACAAGTTTTAGAAGAATCGGATTTATGGGTTTGGTCGGAGTGCGTGAAGTGTCTTCAAGAGATTGAGTTTATTAGATCCCGTGACATCAGACAAAAATCACGGGTAAAATGGGCTTTCCCTTGGAGATGAAAATTCTAGTTTTTTCCATAGTGTTGTAAAAGGTAGACAAGCGAGAAACGCGATTCCGGGCCTTGAAGTTAGAGGTGAATGGATCTCCAAACCAGCACTCTTCAAGCGTGAAGTTCTGAGATTTTCTAGAGATCATTTCAAGGAAAACGTCACTATTCGGCCGAGTATACTTTGCACGGGTTTGAAGCGTATTAATGAACAAAAAGGTTTGTTTTTGATTGGCACGTTTTCCAAACAAGAGATTAAAGATGCCGTGTTTGATTGTGGTTCTAACAAGTCGCCTGGTCCAGACGGTTTTAATTTTCGATTCGTTAAGCGGTTTTGGAATCTATTGGAGGAGGATTTTTGTAAGATTTTGGAGGAATTTCATAACACAGGTATCATCAGTTCGGGTTGCGGTTCGGCATTCATTACTTTGATCCCTAATATTAAATCGCATGTGGGACTCAAAGATTATAGACCTATTACCCTCATTGGGATGATTAGCAAGGTTATTTCTAAAATCCTTACTAATCGTCTTAAGAAGGTTTTGGGAAAGGTGATTTGATGTGCGTGTAGTGTAATATATTTTTGATGTATATTTTAAGCCCTTTTTACACTTTTCGCCAAGTTTTAAATTTATAAAACACGATATTTACTAACACTAAACACACATATGGACAAGTGCACCCATCGTGGACGTAGTATAGTGTTGGTAAGATACCGAGGTCGTCCAAGGACACAAGAGCTTTTAGTACCGGTTTATCCTCAACGTCTAATCAAATCAAAAAGTTAGAAAAGGTTTTTAAACTAAGAAAATAAAAACTAACTAAATGCTGAAAAATAAAAATAAAATAAAAACAGATAGACAAGATGAATCACTTGGATCCGACTCGTGTATTAGTATAACCTTTGATTATTTTCGCACTTTTGCACTTGTTTAAGAGATTATCTTAGTTATTGTAGTAGGCCCCTCTTTTGAAGGCGACGTTACCCTCAACTCAGTAGTTTGAGTCAGCAAGGATACAATCCTAAAGGGTTGGATTATTGGAAGATAATGAATTAAGTTATTAATGCAAATTATGGTAGGCCCCGCTTTTGGCGGTGACGTTACCCTCGACTAAGTAGTCTAAGTCAGCAGGGATACAGTCCTAAATACCCGGGTTATAGTATTAATAGTAGTTAACTTATGAGGGGGTCAAAGAGTTTGGATCCCCGCCATCCAATACCTATGGGCATTGAAGGAGATCCTACTAAATTTGACCCAGGTCCCTTGCAGGACCTCTAAACGCTGAACAAGGGCAAGACCCTTACCAAACCGTTCCCTTAACCCCCGACCAGGTAGCCAACATACCTCCATATAGACCGTGGAGATATGAATGGTGAAAATCTTTTATTTTATATAGACAGTAAAATAATGCCAACACACCACGGAGAAACGATAAGGAAAGATCACCTTCAACATAAGCAACTAGTTATTAAAGTCATTAATACAAAACCAAATAAAAAGTGCAAAAGATTAAAAATAAAAAGTATTATACTAAACACTTGTCTTCACCAAGTGATGTAAGAGACTTAGGCAAACATGGCCTTGATTGTCAAGAACTCTTACGATCAATCTTGGATCCCAAGACGACTCACACACTCTATGATGGACAATGGATGATGGTGGTGGATGATGGTGTTGTGATGGTGGTGGGTGGTGGATGAAGTGTGAGAGAGGTGGTGTGCCAAGGGATGAGTTGAAATGAAGCCAAGCACTCCTATTTATAGGCTGATCAGAAGGCCCCGTGCCTGTCTGACACTCTCTCTCTTCATTAATTGTAATTCGCAATTACAATTAATGCGCCTGCTGTACTTTCGCCACGACCCCGTGTTCACTGGACACGGCCCCGTGGTGGGCAATAGAAGCTTCTATAGGTTTGTCTTTTCTGCTGCTTCTTGGGCACGGCCCCGTGATGGCTGAGCACGGGGCGTGTTCAGTCTTCTGCCTTCTCTATTTTGCTTGGGAGGATGCCGTTGAGGGGTCAGGCAGTCCACTTGTGTTCCTTTTCTTGTATTTATGTTAGATTTAGCTGTCTTTTTGCTTCTTTTGTGAATTTGAGCTCATTTAATCCTGAAATACAAAAGGAAGACAAAAACACTCTTTTTCCAACATTAGTACTTAAAAAGGGTTAGTTTTATGCCTCATTTGATGTAATTTATATGTTACATTTTACACACATCATGATTTCGGAGTCTCAATCGGCGTTCTTATCTGATCGTTTTATTCTTGATGGTCCGCTTGTGGTTAATGAAATTATGGAATGGTTGAAAAAAAGGAAGAAAAAGGCTTTGCTCTTGAAGATAGATTTCGAAAAAGCCTATGACAATGTCAATTGGCATTTTTTGTTATCTATGATGAACCAAATGGGTTTTCCGTCGAGGTGGTGCACTTGGATTAAGGTATTCTCGTTTCTAGTCGTGCTTCTATTCTTGTTAATGGGTCGCCTACTTTCCAATTTAATAGTGAAAAGGGCCTTCGTCAAGGTGACCCATTATCTCCTTTTTTATTCTTGATTGTCATGGAATGCCTCTCATGGATGTTGGAGAAAGCTAAAGATATTGGAGAACATAAAAGTATTAGATTGTCGGCGAACGAAGTGGATATCAATCATCTTTTCTATGCGCATGATGCCCTTATTATGGGAGAGTGGTCTCGTGATAATCTTCAATGTACGGCTCGAATACTTTGAGTTTTTTATTTATGTTCGGGTTTACGTATAAACCTTCATAAATCTAATTTATTCGGGGTCGGTACCGATGACTTTGAGGTGGATAATATGATGGAGGTTTTGGGATGTAAGCGAGGTGCGTTTCCTTTCGTGTATTTGGGCATTAAAGTGGGAGCTAAAATGTCTAGAATTAGTCATTGGAATTCGGTGGTCGACGTGGTAAAGAATCGATTGGTTTCATGGAAAGCTAAACATTTATCTATTGGGGGGCACTTGATCCTTATTACATAGGTTCTTGAGAATTTGCCTATTTATTATCTCTCTCTTTATAAAGCCCCTAGGGTGGTTATTGAGAATATTGAAGCAATTATGAGGCGTTTTCTTTAGGCCGGTTCTAGTGATGATAAAAAGATAAATTGGGTTGCTTGGGATATTGTTACTTCTCCAAAGAAGGTGAGAGGCTTGGGAATCACCAAGTTACAATATGTTAATGATGCGCTTCTTCTTAAATGGACGTGGCGTTTTAAGAATGAAGATAGAAGCCTTTGGAAGAAAGTAGTTTTGGGATGTCACGGGTCGAGTAGAACATGGACTTTGTTGCCATGTACTTCTTCGGCAAGTGGATGTTGGAAACAGATTGTTAAAATAGGGGAAAAGAAAATATGGAATGGCAATACGCTCAATAGCTACTTTGTTAGTGTTGTGGGTGACGGGGCGACGATTAATTTTTGGGTAGACTCTTGGCTTCATGATGAACCGCTTGGCAATATTTATCCTCATCTATTCAGAACCGAAAATAACAAATGGGCGACAGTGTCGGACAAATTGCAAGTTATTAATGGGGTTAAAATGCTGTATTGGGACTGGTGTGCGGCTCCTTCCACACCGGAGCAGATTACCGAGTTGTTCCGCCTTCTTTCAGACATACACGATTTTGAATGGAGAGGAGGCGTAGATGGCTGGAAGTGGACTGCAGATAACAAAGGTTTTTTTTCTCGGTGAACATGGCTAAAAAGTTGATGTTGAGCGATTCTTCAGAGAGTAACAATTGGCAAATGAGTTGGAAAGGTTGGGTGCGTTTGAAGTGCAAAATAATGGCTTGGAGAGCAACGATTAATCGTCTACCAACGAAGACGGAGCTGCTCAAACGAGGGGTTCCAGTGCCAAATGTTGTGTGTGCTCTATGTAACTCGGACTAAGAGACGACGCTTCACTTATTTACTAGCTGTTTCTATGCGACTGAGATTTGGTCAAGGATTCAAGATTGGTGTCGGTTGGCTCCTATTTTTGCTTTCGAAGTTTCGTACCTTATAAAGATGGTGGATTTACAAACTACTACGAAGCAGTCTAGATACATCTTGAGAGGGATTATTATTACCACTATGTGGGCGTTATGGAATGAAAGAAATAATAGAATCTTCAAAGGTAAAAGTCGGAGAGCACTTGAAGTCGTGGAGAACATAAAAACAACATCGTATTTATGGATTCGGAATAGGTCCAAATTTAAAGATATAGATTGAAATGTTGGATGTAATTTTCCTTTGAACTTGATGTAATGTCGTTTTTGTGCCCTTGGGTCCTTGCTTTGAGGCCCCATTGTGACGTTTTTTTGAATGAAATTTACCTTTCAAAAAAATTTAATTTCAAATAATCAAATCCAGTAGATAAGTAATTTTATATTGTACGTTAATCCTTACTATTTAAATTGAGTATAGATAAATGATGTGCTTAAGTATTGGATGAGTTAGTTATTGGTTTACAAGTCTTTTTATTATTATTATTGTTTACTTACTTTGATTTATTAAACACGTTCAATTTTGGAAAAAAAAAACTTTTTTTTTTCTATTATTGCACTAATATTAAGCCCCCGCGTTGCAGCGGAGTTGTAAAACTGTGTCAAGTAGTATCAATGCTATACTACTATCAGCAATCACCAACATCGGAAAAGCTCGTAAAAACAAAATAAATAAAAACGGAAAAAAAATAAAGCCACGTGAAAAGCAGACGTAAAATCTTTGAATCACGCACGTTCGTTGCAGAGAAATTAAACCAAAGCGTAAAACATAGAAAAAATAACTAAGTCAATCCAGGACCCGCGCGTTGCGACGAACCTTTCAAATGGAGAAATATTGATGTGTTGCGAAGGGCAAACGGGAAAAAATACACGAAAAAATGTTGAATCCTACAGGTACGTTACGGTGCGTTAACTCACAAAATTTAAAACGAAACGGAAAACTTGGGAATGATGAAAAATACGGTGGACCAAATTTGAAAGATAAAAAGAGTTGGGGTTAAATTGCAAAAGATGAAAAGCTTTAGGTTAAAAGTGAAAAACAAAGGGTCTAAATTGCAAAAGAGTAAAAGTTTTGGGTTAGAAATGAAAAAAAGAAAAAAACCCTATACATGAGGCACAACACCATAAATTACAAAATAGTTAGAAATTTAGTTTTTGTAAAATTTGAATAAACTATTATATTAATAGAGTAAACTCTAGTTAATAGTTAAATAATTATTTATTATCTGCATAATACACAATATGGTTTCAAACTATTTATTATTTTTTGATTAGTTTAATAATATTAATAATTTATTAGATATTAGATTTAGATATTTATAATATTGTTAATTGAATTTATTAATATTAAAATATAGATAAGGATAAAAATAAAGATAAGTGATATCTATATATTGGTTATTAACATTAAGAGAAATATATTAAACAAATATAAATAAAATTTATGAGCTTGAAGGAGAGAATGTCATGTGTCATTATTTGTAGTCTTTTATTAATATTTAGATTAGATTACATCATTAAGAAAATAAGTATGAATAGTTTAATAACACCGTATCATTAAGAAAATAATAAATATGAATAGTATAATAACACCATTAAATAAATAAGTATGAATTTACTTTTATTCATCCTGTTTTGACCCGACCCGTTAATTTTATTTGATGATTTCTTATTTTGTTTTTCCATGTCATCAGTTTTTAGCCATATCACGACTTATTTTATTTACTCTTTACCATTTGTTATACATCTTGATACCCATCAAATTCCTCTCGCATTGTAACATGCGGAGGCCACGCTCATGATCACTATCTAATCGTCACCCCAACACCACCACCAATTGAACGTCGCCTCACATGCAACAGTTACAAAAGAGAGGAACAAAATCATTAGTGTGTATTTTATCTGAATCTTCAAGTTGAACCTCTTATACCCTATGGTTTGTTTATAACTAGATCAGACCCTAAAGTTTTTTAAAACTATATAACCATATATCATTATTAAATAGAATCTACGGAATATAACGATAATCATTTAAGGGTGGAGATACAATAGAAAGTTTATTTGGCTAGGAAGGCTAGGTAGTGATCTTGACCATCCATTTAGTTAATGAAGGGCTAAGATTAAATCAGAGAAATTGAAGGGAAGAAAAGAGACGCGTGAGTTTGTTTAGGGGCATTCTAGTCGATCCAAGCCAATAGTTTCTCTCTCCTCCAATTCCCCCCCCCCATTTTTTAAACGTTAATAACTCTTTCATACGACATTATTTTTTTATAAAAATTGCACCAAAAAAACGAGCGTTTTTTTATCTTTAAAACGAGTATACTATTGCTATATTTAAAAAAAAAAATTAAAACCCAGTTGCGTAAAACGCAATAGAAAAACCCCCAGTTACGTAAAACGCAATGAAAAAAAAACATAAAAAATGACATTTTTCTAAAACGTAATGCAGCAAAAACACAAAGAAATGACTTAATTGTAAAACGCAATGGCCAGAAAACACAAAGAAATGTCTTATTTCTAAAACGCAATAGCCTAAAAACTCAAAAGAAAATGTACTTTTTAAAACCCAATGGATTAAAAACACATAAAAATGTGTTTTACCTATAACGCAATGCACCAAAAACACAAACAAATGTCTTATTTGTAAAACGCAATGGCCAGAAAACACTTAAAAATGACTCATTCTAAAACGCAATGGACTGAAAACACCTAAAAAATGTGTTTTACCTAAAAGGCAATGACTAAAAACACTTCAAAAATGTGTTTTACCTAAAACGCAATGACTAAAAACACTTAAAAATTTGTTTTTTTTCTAAAACGCAATGGATTTTACTGTAATAAAAATGCATCTGAAAACACATAAAACTCTCCTATTTATAAAACGCAATGGATTCTGCTGTAATAAAAATGCATCAGAAAACACATAAAACTCTCTTATTTCTAAAACGCAATGGATTTTGCTGTAATAAAAATGCATCAGAAAACACATAAAACTCTCTTATTTCTAAAACGCAATGGATTCTGCTGTAATAAAAATGCATCAGAAAACACATAAAACTCTCTTATTTCTAAAACGCAATGGACACATAAAATTGTCTGTGAACTGTCTGTGAATTGTCTGTGAACTGTCTACGAATTACTGTCTTCGAAATGAGCCAATTTCTGGAAAATTAATTTTTCTGATGCTCAACCCCAGCCAGGGGCTCTGCCCCTTGGACCCCGCCAGGGGCTGCCGCCCCTGGGACCCCGCTACCAGAGGCGCTGCCCCCGGACCCCCGCCAAGATCGTAAAACGCAATGAATAAATCAAAAACCCAGATCGTAAAAATGAAATTAAAGAATTTCTTACATGGATCGAAGTGATTTCTTCAACAATTGACGATTTTTGAATGGTTGAAACACTTATCAGCCCTCGAATTGAACGGATCGAGTGATTATCTTCAAAATCACCGGAAAAAACGAGATTTTGTATGAAATTAAACTGGGTTTTCTTCAAAAAAAAGTTGAAGAACACGTTGATCGGGTTTTGAATCATTGATTGGTGATGAAAATCGCACTATAATGTAGTGATTATTGAGATAGAAAGTGAAGAAATGGTTGAAGATGGTGGGTTTTGAAGTTACTGAGTTTTGAAAAGGAAGAAGAAAAGGGTTGGATTGACTAAAATACCCTTTTTCTTTATTTTAAATGTTGCCACATGTCCTAATCCTATTGCTTCCTACACTTCCTAGCCAAAATAAACTTACTATTTGATCTTTTCCCAATCATTTAATTGATTTTTATAAAGTTTATACTTATTAAAGATCCAAAATATTAATTTAATGTTTATAATCAATATATTAAAAAATTTCATTATCAACATCCCGCCACAACACACGGGTTAGCATTAACTCGTTCAATATATATTATAATTCACTTTGTTCATCAGATTAATCCCAATTACACTAAAATACCTAACAAAATCTGTGTCTTGGAAAGAATTTGATAAATATTATAGTGTATAATCAATGATTGAGAAGATTGAAGATTCCATGTAGACATAATTATATTGGACAATTTAAATGGATAAGAGAATGACAAAATGAAAAAAAAAAAAAAACCATCATTGTTGACTTTTCATCTTCTTCTTTTAAACGACATGTTGACTTTTTATCTAGTTCAATCATATATTTTTTTAAATAAAAATAGTTTTATATACTTCATCATAAAAAGATTAGTTGATTATCTATATACGTTGCATAATTTTGTTCATAACAACATAGATACATTGCGTAAATTATACGTAATTATGGTGCGAAACTATATTGACGCTATAACCCTCTCCCAAGACACATGTCGCATTAAGGTGCTAGGGATGGTGCGGCAAGTTGGTCGTCGAATGATGTGGCAACCATAAGCAAGTCCGTTGGCTCCACTCGTTGGGTTTCGGCAGGTTGTGGCAAGCGGTAAGTGGGGGCAAGCTTTTGCTTCCCTTGCTGGTCCAGTTCAACATTAACTAATCATATCTGTAATTAGTTCTTTTTATTTAATTGAAAATTTGGTTGTAACACAAGAGATTGATGATTTTCTGTAATTTGGTAAGAGACTGACAGTGATAAAAGCTTATGTGGAAAAGAGAGATGTTACGGTAAATGGAGCAACAGCACCAACCACTTCCGATACCCTTATGGAGTAATTTGGTGGCTTCTCCATGCACATATATAAATAACAAACACATATATAAGATAACAAATGCATATACATTATGGTCATATGGTGTTATAAAAATTTGTTGATCACTAAGGTAGGGACGGGCCTCGCTGGCTGATACCAGACACTTGTCCATTCATTTTTGGGATTTTTAAAGAATACAAGAAATATGGCAATTTTTTTAATAAAACGAAATGGACCATGCAAATTCACTCTGGATGGATGGTTGATGATGTGCAACCACTCCTTAGCACTACAAGGTAACTAATAACGTATCATTAATTCATTGTTATTACCATTTGAAAACATTTCTCAGTTTTCTTAGTGATTTTTGGGGTAAATTCATTACTCATGTTAGGAAGTTATAAATTTACGTATTGTTGGGGAATTTTCTGAAAACCGGATGATCAGAGAGGCGTGTAATCACTCTCAGATCAAATTATTTTGATGGTTCAGCCGAATAATTTAATCGGATACAAATCTGATTTTTCAAGAAATTGAACCAAGGCATGTTTGTATGCGAATTGTCTGAACCAGAAGAAGTGTGATCAATACTTGTTTACGAATTTGAGAGGTTGGGGATGATTAACTGCCATTAGGCAGTTATCTCAATTTTTTAAGACACAACTGCCATAAAATTGCCTCTTACCTGCCATAATTTTGAAGTTTCGAATTTATGACATTTTCCAGAAAATCAGCTAGGGGCTCTGCCCCTTGGACCTTGCTCCCAGGGGCGCTGCCCCCGGACCCTCGCCAAGGGGGCGTTGCCCCCTTGGAACCCCGTAGTGTACGGGCTCCGCCTGTACACTTCGAATTATAATAACTCAAACAAGCGTGCACTCCCACACCTCCTAACTTACTTGATGTGTATTATTATTCGCTTTGATCACCAAGTCAATCCCTATTACACTAAAATATCTAACACTTATCAATTTTAGTATAGGAGAAACATATATAAAAGCAAGAAAGGGGCCAAACTAACATGTGAGCTTTTGTTACAGTATCTCACAAATGGGGTCACAAACTTTTTCGCACCCGTTTTGGTTAGAACGGTGTTTAGCTTACGCCCAGCATATAAGGACCACTCAACGTGGGCACCACGAGTTGTGAATCATTTGGCTAAAGGATTCAGTTATCTTCATGGTGATAGAACATAGCTCAAAGGTGGGTTTTTGGGACCAAGATAAGACAGTGACATAATATCTGAGGGACTAGGTGACCCGAAAGTGACATAGTGTTGGAAATATGGAAACGTACACAAGACCATTATTGTTTTGCCAAAACACTCACCTAGGTCCGTGGTCCATAAAAAAAATATGTGATCTCGTTTTTATTGATGTATAATAGCTATGAGCCATTTGATCTCATCGAGCACATGTCGTTGGATTGCAACCGAACCAAGCTCAAGTGCAAGGTATGGGTTCGGTTCAGTTTGCTTATGAACAAGGTCGATAAATGGCTCGAGCTCTAACTGCTTGTTAAACAAAACTCAAACCGAAAAGGCACGGGTGGGAAGTAGGGTTGTAAATGAACCAAAAGTTCAGTGAACGGTTCGTGAACCGTTCGGCGGGAAGTTCGTTTACTTTCGTTTACATTCGTTCGTTTATTAAATGAACGGACACGAACAAGAAATTTCGTTGAATTAGTTAAATGAACGGACATGAACAAAGGTCTCGTTCGTTCAGTTGCGTTCGTGAACGTTCGGTGACATGTTTGTGAACGTTCATTCATTTACGTTCGTTTAGGTTCGTTCTTGTTCTTTGTTTATCTTTTTCATTAAAGATTTTTATACTTTTCTTTATATTATCTAAACTTTTATATTGTTTAATTTTTATATAATTTATTACCCTAATAATTAAACTAGGAAACCATACTCTCACTTTGTTTAGGCATTGTTCCCCTTTCCTTTCTCATCATTCACATTTACATAGGCGTTGTTCCCCTTTCATTTCTCATCATTCACATTCAAAAATATTATCGACATTCTTTCCACGATTAGGGTATCAAGTTCCAGTATAGCTCCCTCCGTCATCCACCTCTAGCCTCTGTTGCGTTCGTCGAATTTATTTGTGCTCTTTGTGTTCATGAACAAGTTAATTTACTTAATGAACGAACATGAACATAAAATCAGGTTCGGGTAAGTGTTCATTAACCGTCCGTGAACACATTAATTTCCTTAATGAACAAACACGAACAACGTCTTGTTCGTGCTCGTTCAGTTCGTTTACGGCCGTAGTGGGAAGCATGGTTAAGTACTTGAATGCTAAATTAAAGTATGGTAGCGACGTTACTTCCGTTTAGTTTTGGCCGGTATGCTTAAAAGGAAGTTGGTTAACACTGCAATCGTATATTGGCTGTATTGTAATTATTTATTGGAAAAATGCAATTGATTTGAACAGGTCATGTAGGAGGTCTCCTTCACATGGTCGGTTCCAACCGTGACGGTTAATATTTTTAGGTGTAATATATGTAGGAGGTCTCCTTCATATAAGCGACTCCCGAACTTTTCGCTCATTAGTGTTATATTGTAGTTTTCATATAGGAATTTTTGGGTATATACGTTTTCGAACCCCCTGTTCTATAGAAATTTTTGGTATATACGTTTTCGACCCCCCCCCTCAACGGTCATTCGGGTCAAGCTTCGCCACTGTATGAACATATATAATCCTTTGCGACGAGCCTGCCTACTTGTATATTATTTCTATCAAATGAGTTTACTTGTAAAACAGCATATCTAATTCAATGTTTTTGCTTTTTTTTTTTATTATGTTCTGTTAAAGTTCTTGATGCTTCTGAAACATCATACTATTTTTTAATTTTTTGAACAAAAATTTTTACTAAAAAGAACCCAGCTACTAAGAAACCAGACAGATGAATAACAATGATAACAATAGCAATCTTCCTAAACTTTAAACCAGGAAAACAAATGTATATCAATAACAAACTAATATAACAAGAAAATGGATCACGACAACTTGCCATCAAAAGTTAATCATAACAAGAAAATAGATCAAAATTGAAAAACTTTAAAACGTTACACTGTTAAATTACCCTTCCCCACCACAACCACACGTTTATCAAAAACTAATAAAAACAAAAAGAATCAAAACACATATATCTTCTAAACCCTACAGTTTTAGAAGTATTATCTGGAAGCTAAATTTTACAAACGCTTCACATACATTGCTACACTCTTTTTAAAAGTGGTAATTTTTAAAAAAGTTACTGAAAAAAACTTTCATTCTTATCGAATACGAAATAACAAAACTAACATTATACATATGATTTTAAAGTCTTGATGAACAGTAAACTTACTTTTTTAATAATATTTGTTTTTTTATTAATGTTTGATTCTTCTTTGTTTCCTAATTGATTTTAACTCATTTACTTTTTTTTATTAACTTTGATGACTTGCTTACGTTGGCTTAAAATAACAAGGTTGTGTTCGAAATACAATCTTTTTTTGGTTCGTAGGGTTGATCAAGTGTCGGTGTCATAACGCTACCGTGACAAACAAAATAAGTATTGACAACGTCGCTATCAATATCAGTATTACGGGAACTGGTATCGTTATATACTTTAAAATATATACGCCTTGGACATTTAGTTTTTATTTGATTTAATTTTCTTCGAAAACTCACGTTCATTATAGTCTTTATAAAACTGAATATGCGGCCGCCTTTAGTTTTTTTCCTCACTGTTCATGTATAGGCTTTCTTGAAAAAGAGTTTTATTCAAAATAGTACCGTGACGAATTGTCGATATTCGTTTTTAATCTAAAAGACGTACATTCTTTTGGAAATATGATTATATACTAGGTGTCGAACCGTATTGTTAACGACCAAATCCTCTGCGTAACGAATCGAACCGACTTCCCGCTGCATCGCGCGGGCAAATCCCGCTAGTTTTTATTAAATCGTAGTTTGAATGTTAGGCATCCTTTGAACCGTAAATTATTCACGGAAAACTAATAAGTCCAAACAATGGCGAAACTTGACCCGAATGACGGGGGAGTCAAAAACGTATATATCAAAAAATTTCTATAGAACCGAGGGGTCGAAAACGTATATACCCAAAAATTTCTATACGAAAACTACATATATAACACTACTGAGCGAAAAGTTCGAGAGGGGGGAGGCGCCCCTCCCCGCCCCTTCTATACTTCGCCACTGAGTCCAAAGACAATAGTCTCGTATCATAACTAAATCTTTTAAAAAAGATAATGACTTAAGTTCTTAACTCTTTTGTCTCTCAAGAAATCACTTAAAAATCGTGTCTTCCTTTAAAACGTTCATTTAATAAAGAATGGCTTTCTAAGACCGTCCGTAGTCGTCAAATTTTGAGCATTTTTGTTGAATTCCACACCCCAAAACGTCCCCAAGCCCGTCCTCCGGGCGTCTTTTGCAAAAAAAATCGTTGTGGCGTTGTTTTTTCCACGCCGTGTTCAAAAGATTTGGCCAATCATTGTTGTTCTACCTTTTCTTTGTCCAATAAAGGTTTTTGATATTTTTTTAATTTAATTTTATTTACACCCTTTTTTTTTAACATAATGCTCACATCTCCATTACACCCATTTTAAAAAAAACGTCACATTGCTGACTAAACTGGCACATGACACACAACGTGTCGCAACCCCCAACCCCTGCCCCGAGAGGTGGGCGGCCGCGAGCTCGCAGAGATGGTGGTATCCATGTTTATTAATTTGGCAGCGAAAATTTTATCAGGACCGTAGTTAGGAAATAGTTTATCAGAGTAAGACATCACACTTTTATAATCAATAAATATATTGGGAAAAACCCAAGTTTCCATTACAAACATGTTTTTTTAGGGATAAACCCTAATTTATTTAAATAGAACTTCTTCTTTATTTAGTTAACTTTTATAGCCACTTTTCCAAGCCTTCAGTGCTCTCCAGCTGACTTCTAATTGGCTTTCACATTTTGTTACCTAAAACGCGTTTAAAAACATTTTATCAGCAAGAAATACTGGCGAGTAAATCCCGGTTTAATCAAAACAAGTTTTATCACTTTACAGCATTGAGGGCAACCCACAATTACATTGTTTACATCTACTTTAATTACCACCCACGGTACTGTTAATCCTAACTTATGGTAATGTTACTACTCACAGTGTAGTAACAAGTTATCTATACAAAACCCCAACATACCAATGATAATTGTAGATTTACAAATACTCAATCACTGTGAATTATAACTTAAAACATTTGAGGTTTTGTAAAAACAATTTATAAAAAGAAGGATTAACTCACAAAAAGGTTTCACAAAAAGAGGATTACTCACATTGTTAATTCAGGTATTTCCTTGTGACTTCCTGATTATAATCTATTAATTTAAACAATGCACACGCGTTAGTATAATAACCCAATTTACATTAGCTATACCCTCCCCTCGAGACAGAACTGCAACGACTGAGTCGGGCAGAGCCTAGACATGCGTTACGGAGCTCTAGATCAATCGGGCAGAGTAACTAATACGTAACCGGGGTTATAATACTTACAACGAGGTAGAGCTTCGCTAATTAGTGGGTATTATACCCAAGAATTATAATTGCTATCAGAGAATTGAGAGAGAGTTTTTGAGAAACTTTGAACGAGAAACAACTGAAGCCGATCTCCTCTATTTATAGGGCCGATCAGCCGCTTTCTCGCGCCTCGCGAGAGAAACAAGAGGGGCCATCGCGTCCCGCGAGGCAGCCTAGGGTAGCCCCTAGGGTTGCTGAGTTGACCACTAGACTCGTCACGACTGGGACACGTGGCGGCCTAGGGTTGCGCCTGGTGTCAAGGGGGTCGCGGCCCGCAACAGACCTCTATGTCTGTGTCGCGTCCCGCGAGCGAATTAAAATGTTGTTTTTATTTGATTTTTGTTAAATTAAATGTACTTTAGGCCCATTTTTCGCATACGGGGTGTATTTTAGGACATATAGGGATGTTTTAAGGATTTTAGGAGAGTTGTTATATCCTCCCCACCTTGTTTTAGAACTCGTCCTCGAGGTCTACTAGAATAGGTGTGGATATTTCCTTTGC
Organism: Helianthus annuus; assembly: GCF_002127325.2. Lineage (NCBI taxonomy): Eukaryota > Viridiplantae > Streptophyta > Magnoliopsida > Asterales > Asteraceae > Helianthus > Helianthus annuus. Next base: position 97,969,211 of record NC_035446.2, on the reverse strand, counting down.
ATCTCTGATTCAAGCTCCCAAGTGTACTCTGGTCCTCTCTTGGAATCCCATTTTACCTTAACTAGAACTAATCTCTTGTGTTTGAGATTCTTGATCTTTCTGTCTTCAATCTATAGAGGTTTCTCTACAAACTTAAGTTTCTCATTTACCTCTATGTCCTTCAGAGGTACTACTAATGATTCATCTGCTAAGCACTTCTTGAGATTACATACATGAAATACATCATGTATTCCTGCCATTTCCTCTGCCAGTTGTAGTTAGTAAGGTACTGGTCCTATCCTTCTAATAATCTCAAAAGGTCCAACACACCTGGGGCTTAGCTTTCCCCTTTTGATGAATCTGACTATTCCTTTCCACGGAGAAACTTTTAACAATACCTTATCTCCTACTTAAAATTCTAATGGTTTTCGCCTGTTATCAGCATAACTCTTTTGTCGATCGCGTGTTGCTTTTAGTCTTTCCTTGACTTGAATAATCTTGTCTATTGTTTCTTGTACTATTTCTGGTCTAGGCAGTTGCTTTTCTCCAATTTCTGCCCAACAGACTGGAGTTCGGCACTTTCGTCCATAAAGTGCTTCAAATGGTGCAACATTGATACTGGTATGATAGCTGTTATTGTAGGAAAATTCTATTAATGGTAAACGATCGTCCCAATTTCCTTCGAAATCAATTACACAAGCTCTAAGCATATCTTCCATTGTCTGAATGGTTCTTTCGCTTTGTCCATCCGTTTGAGGATGATAAGCAGTGCTCAGATTTAACTTAGTTCCCAGTGCTTTTTGGATACTAGTCCAAAAATGAGAAGTAAAACGGCTATCTCTATCAGACACAATAGATAAAGGAATTCCATGTAATGAAACTATTTCATTTACATATAACTTAGTTAACTGTTCCAGACTGAAAGTTTCTGTTAGGATCTGAGTTTCTTAGATTGTGTTGTTTATTTAAGATGAAGATGAAATAGAGATATGAAATGCAGCGGAATATCGAAATAAACTTTGATAACACAATCAATGGAAGAAAAGTTTAAGCAAACATGTTTATCATTGAATCGAATGATTGTATTTAATTACAATAATCAAAACAATTGCATGCATGCACAAGACTCCCCCTTAGCCTGAGCTCAGTGATTTGTTCGTACAGAAAGACTTGTGCTAAAAGAGCTAATGGAACAGTACAGAGTACTGTTCTATTTATAGTACAAGCAAACCACTGAGCATCTTTGGCTGACGTCACCATGAAAGTGACATCTAACCTCCTAACAAACTCTAAGGACTGTTACATACAACCACTGATTACATAAATACTGATTACATAGACACTACTTATATAAACTATTGTTTCACTTTCCACTGATGTAGTCTAAGCACTGATGTTGAGCATCAGTGCTTTCTTCAAAGGTTGATCAGTCCTTGAATGGGCAGTGCCTTGGTCTTCAGCAGTACTTAGGATACATCAGTAGATAGAGCTTCAGTTCTTTAATCTTGATCAGTGCTTGGCCTGTCAGCAGTTGTAATGAGCAGTGCTTGAAGTGTATCAGTTGTTAGATAAACACTGTCAAGGGGAGAATCTTGTGCAAACACTGCTTATGATGATCAACTATTCTGAACCAGTTTTGGCTTTTCATATCATATGTTCCTTTGTAGGGTTCAATCCCAACAATCTCCCCCTGGAACAGATGATGCCAAAACACATCATTATTTCTGATCTTTATTGCCTCATCAACATTTCCCTAACTTGCCCTTTGAATTGAAGTTCAAAGTTGAGGGAATCTTCATCATCCTAATCCCTACACAGTGGAAGCTCTAGGAGATCTTGGATATCAGCTACACTCAGGCCTAGTGCATCCTCCATACACTCATAAAGTGATCCGATCAAACAAGTTCTGTCACGAGATATTCATTAACAGTGGCCCAATAACATTTTAATTACTGTCCTACGAACAGTCTTCGGCCCAATCAAAATTGAACTCATTATAAGTTGTCGGCCATTATCAAAGGCCCATGTGATTTACTAATTCAATGCGGTCTAATAGTTGAAAGCCACTTTCATACAAATCTGATTAGTGCATTTATTAGTTCATGTGATCACATGTGATCTGTATTTGTGTCAGGCCCAATAACAGTTTCAAGTGGACGTTATCAGCTCAATTTGAAAAGTATCGAACGGCAATCCGAATGGATTGCCATCCGATCCTCTACATCCATTAACATTTGACTTGGTGTTGACCCTCGAATGGCACTTCGATCAAATATACATCCGATCCACGAAAGCTTTGAGGTCTAAGTCTCGAAAGGCACTTCGAACGGATTGACATTCGATCCAAAGCACTTTGTTGTTGGTTCATTGTTGCAGCTGACGAAGGATCCTCCGATCGGATTGCAATCCGATCGAAGGGTGATCCGAGCGACGAACAGTCAAGACTTGTTGATGAACCATTGAATATCAGACGAGCCCTTTACTTTTTGTCGAACCTTCCTTACAACGAACAGTTGTTTGACGAACAATTAACCTTGACGAACCATTGAATATCAGACGAACCCTTCACTTATTGACGAACCTTCCTTACAATGAACAGTTGTTTGACGAACAATTAACCTTGACGAACCATTGAAGCAACGAACCCTTATATTCTCAACGAACCCTTTAAAGCTTGCATGTGATGTTTGCAGTCCACTATTAAATCGGTCCAATTGAATTTGAAGTGCATTAATATTGTCGGCTCAGTGGGATTGGAATTAGAAATTGCATGTGTTAATAATCAATTCAAAGATAACAATTTACAGGATTTGAGCGGTCCAATAATATTCATTTAGATCATGAGATTGTGTCAGTACATCACATGAAGCTTTAATATTTCAAAGGAATTGCATGTGATTATTACAAGTTTGTCGGTCACATTAAACAAAATTCAAAGTCATCGGTTTAATCAGATTGATCTTAAAGCAAAGGTTCACGTGATCTGTTAAGTGGAGCCCAATAAAAATAAGTGTTTCAATTCTCTCAGCCCAATCACGTGGAACTCATCAGTCATTGTCATTGGCCCATTTAATTGTTGATTTTGAATTCATCTTTGACACCCGGCTTTTCAGGCCGTACCGTACAACCGTAACACGTGTTGTGAATAGAGAAAAGGTTGTATTTGACTGATTATGATGTTTATATATGATATTTAATGAGTTGGTAAATTTAAACCTTGGTAAAAATTGTGTTGGCAACGGTAAGATAAACGCTTATCGCGTAACGGTTAAAATGTGAAACGAACGTCGGTGACCACCCGATCAGTGTTAAAATCCTAAAAATAGTCAATTATGATTAGAATAGTAATTTTAATCATATTCGTGAGGAAAAATAATTTAAAACGCTAAGAAACTCTATTTTTTGAGTTTAAGCGCGTACCACGCGATGCAGCGCGTATACCGACAAAATACTGTCAACACAGCCTGTCAAGGCAACTGATAATCATTGTAGTAATAATTTGATGAGTTTATTACTAGAGAATGATAAAAATAAATAAAAACGATTAAATCCGTATTTTTACAGTTTTAAGCGCGTACCGCGCAGCACAGCGCGCATACACATTCATATACGCTTAAATCCCTGTTTTTACACTATATTACATATATGTGTATATATGTGTGAGTATTCGTGAGGTGTGTGTGTAGGGAAAGGTGGCAGCCATTTAACACTCTCTCTCTCCTCTCTCATATTCTTATTGGTCATCTTGGGAGGTGCATGATGATGGTGTTCCTTAAAGCATTCAAAATCATTCAAAAATCCAAGATAGGATCTTAAACAAATCAAACACACTCTCTCTCTCTTAGGAAATCAGCCGAACACCCCCCTTTCCTTCTCTATTTTTGAATTTCCAACTTTGTTCTTGGGGATTCAAGATCATTTCAAGATGATTTCAAGTCTATTTGAAGGTGTAAAGGTGATTCCATGGAGTTTCAAGCAAAAACCAAGACTCATATCATCTTTTTATTCAAAAAAAACCCACTAAGAAACTTGAAAGGTATAAATTTATTTTAAAAATACATTCCTGATTTTTAGTGATGACAGAGATGATGTAAAGTTTCTCTTGAACTTGGAATTTAACATAAACTTGAAAACGATAAAGGATGAGTTTTCAATCAAAATGAAAATGGGTGTGTATATGTATATATGTATGGCCGTGAGTATCTAAGTGTACGTACGAGATTGTGTTATTGATTTTGATTAAAAATATTCTTGATAAACATGTTAAAGTAGGATGCATGTAAAAATCAATATATGTCATAAAAGAATGTTTTAAAAGGTGATTCAAAATTTGAAAGTGATGTGATAAAAAGTGAACTTTGGAAGCTCATATGAATGTGTATATATGTCGTATATGTATGTGTATGTATGCATGCAATTGAAGTGTTGTTGTTAATTCATAAATATGTGAGAACATGCTTCTTGTATTTATGGTAAATGGTGAGGATTAACCATGTTTAGATTATGATGTTCTTGAATATTTGAACACGATCTAAATATATGTTGAATATATATATTTTAATTCATGAAAAATGATGATGATGCTATATGAATGTATTAAATGCATTTACTTGAACATGCATGATGATTGATGGACATGAAACGATGATTTTGATATGATTTGATAAAAAAATGATTTTGATCAGATTCTAAACACTAAAATATGAATATTTGAAGTGTAAAAAAGATATGAAACTTTGTCATAAAGTTTGCTAGCTTTGCATGTTGTACTTGGTGCTTTATGTGTTGTAAAATACGTGAAATCACATGATTTATGTGACTTACACAAAAACTGCACTAAGTCACTTATCAATAACACATAGCCCCGTTACATAAGTCACTTATCAATAACCAACCAAAATGTCTTGTTCCATGTCAAAAATGTGTATGTGTAAACCATGTATAACCAAATGAAATGCATAGCAAGTAGGAAATCATCTACTTAAACTATGTGATGATGTCAATGTATAAACTGTGTCATGTATGGTGAATAACTAGAAGTTACTCAGCCCCATAGTAAAAATGTACAAAACAATGTTTTTGAATAAACCTAAGTTTAAATCAAATGTTATGCTTTGCAGAAAAACAATGCTTTATGATTACAAACATTTATGCAGTAATGTTAATCGCATACATTCAAGCCTTGCGACTGTGGCGACAAACCTTTAAACAAATTAAAGGTTCATCTAAAGTTATGTAGTCGGATTCTGTCATTCCCAACTTCCAAACAAACCTAGGAAGTCGGAAACGGGAGTTGTCAATTCCTATGGTACCATTACATAAGTCTGAGCGGCGTGATCAATGTTAATGAATGTATTATTGTCCCGATTTAACATACCAAATGTCATAACCAATGTAGCATGTGAAAACCATGTACTAGGAATGCTAAGTAAACATGCCTAGTAGAAATGTTCATGTAAAACAATGTGCTAGCATGTTAAGTAAACATACATAGCAGAAATGTCATGTAAAACAATGTGTTCCATATGCTAAGTAAACATATGCAACAAATGTGTAACAAATCAATGTGCTAGCATGCTTGACATACGTAGCAAAACACAATTGAAAGCATGTACTATAAGTGTACTAGGTGAAACTAACATGTTTATGTCATAAAAGCATGAAATGCACAAAAGTAACATGTATGTACATGTATATCACCCCAAAGTATGTGAAAACGGTAAAAGAGGGGAACTATGTACTCACTTGGGATTGCTAATTAGTCTTGAGAATAAGACCAATTTAAGCTCCAAGGGTCACGGAATCAACCGACACCTAGTATAGTAACTATGTTAATAAATCGGCTCCTAAATCGGGAGATAGGATAGAATGAGGTTCTATAAATCAAATGAGTAATTGAACTCATATGGTATGATTTAATAGTCCCAACATTCTGATTAGAAAGCCTACCTAAGTGCTTTTGACCCGTTTCGACACATTATGGTAACATAAGCTACTATAAGGCGTCGTTAGCGTAAAACTATGTTCGGATGGTTAACTATGTGCTATGTCAAGTCTTACATGCCCAATTATCCCTAAACATGTTACTAAATCAGATTACATGTCAAAAATATGTTCACATAATCAAAATACGGATTTTAGCTTCAAAAGGGCATTTTGGTCATTTACTATGGGCATACAAGCTAACTAGCAAATGACTAACCATTCCTATGTGATCATAAGGTTATAACCTCAGTGGTTATTCCCTATGAAACTATGATCACTAAGTGTGCTTGGTCGGATCCTAAAGATCGACCAAACGGGTCGGGTTTGGAAGTCTAAGCGGTTGTTTAGACCGCTTAACTTACGACCCTAAACAAGCACTAAACTAATAGTGTCGAGTTAGACATGTTAAAACATGTTTAACCTATTGATTTGGTATCAAAACAAAGTGTTTTGATACCCTAAAGTAGTTCCGTTGCAAAATGCGTGCTAAAACGCATTTTGACCGAAACTTTGACTCGACACTACAACTAGCTAACGTGGTAATCAGCGGCTATAATCACGAAGGATTATAACTATCGTGATTACAATCACGTTTCAAAGTTCAATTGAACTTTGACTTGACCAATTGATGGTCAAAACCGAAAGTCAAACTGTTGGCCAAACGTTTGACTTTCTTCACTTCTGTCACACCCCGATTTCCACGTGTATCACCGGTGGGCCCGGTGGGGGATTACCGTGACGTAGTTGGCAACAATATAGTCAAACCACACAATTTTATAAATGCACAGCGGAAGCTTAAAGATAATTATATACTTCAACCTCTGGTGGTAATATCAAATGTATTACAGAAGTCGAATGTATCCACAACGGATCAAAATAATAATAAAATATTGTTCAGTCAGATATAGCATCGAGTTTGCGAGACTATTCGTGATGCTTAGGAAGCTATTACCAGCCAATTTCGTATAGTACCTGCACTTAATCTTTTTGGGGAAAATACGTCAGTTTACACTGGTAAATACATTCAACTGACACATTTAAAAATGTTTATTAAAATTGATTTGAATGCACAAGGCACAAACTCTTTTATAACTTGGGAAAATTATTAAAATCTTGTGAACGTATTACATGTTCTTTTATGCGTTCAGTAGCCCGGATCGTGCCGGGTTAGAGTTTAATAGACACACCACATTGCGTAAAACCGTAGTATAAAAACCAACGGCTACGTCTTTTAATTAAGTGTCGACAATATATACCGGGTGTACGCCTACACCGGGATGTCGAGGTCGTGGCCATTTCGTAAAATGATGCCAAGGATATCCGGGACAACGGTCATTAACCCCCCAAAGGCTTTTAAGAAACAAAACTGTTTAAATGAGCCGATCACATTACACAAATTAACCACCTCAGCGATGGAAGATAGGATGCTCAATCAAGCGGTATTATTTTACCGTATCCCAAGCCCGTATAGGGGAAATAAGTTAAAAGTATTTACCTTTGCAAGTATATTCCTTAATTTGATTAAATCACCGATAGCTTTTATTGGGGCTCCTAATCTGGAACGAAGGTTTTAATTAACCTCTTAGAATCCTAACGGGTCTTATATTAGCCGTAGCCTAGACCGGTTGGTTCCGATATATAGATATGGTTTAATCGCGTGAAAGGCGAAAACCGAGAATGGAAAGTGATTCTGCCCCAAACAAGTTCAGAGACTTGTTTTATATGGGTTCAATGTTCACACTCTGTATTTTGGGGTCAAAATAATATAGTTTGACCCGTATCGGCTAATTTATGAAAACTAGTTTCATAAGCCGAACCGTGCGCGCAATAGGCGAAACGGTTAACCATGAGAGTCTTACGCTTATTTCCTAAGTCAATATGCGTTAAAGAGGTTGTGGTATCAGTAGGATACCTTCCGTGATGCCCGTAACGAGTTTAAGTTAATATTACGTCCCGTAGGGGCTTTTCGGTCATTTTAAAGACTTTTAAAGAGCTTTTCGAGTTCTACAGGAAATCTGAGTTTCCCGAACAGTTTATAAAGTCTAAAATACCTTATTTATTATTTAAAATTAGTAGTAACTGGAATCGGGTCAAAAGACCTTGTAGAACTCCGTTTTGGCCGAAAAGGGCATATTCGGTATTTACCGAACCGTAGCCATAACCGCAGGTTATGAGCAAGGTAAAAATTATTAAAAATCTTTAAAATTCTAAAAATATTATTTTATAACAGTGGGTAAAAGTTTTGGTGACGGAAACTTGGTTTAGATAGGGGTTATGCTAATTGCGCCGTTTATTACAAAAGTTTCTTATAAATGCGCTATTTAGCATAACTCTCATTCTAGACCTCGGATTGACGTGAAACTTTAAGGACATGCTTATAATTTAATAAGCAAGGTTATGGTCCGTTCACGTGTCCGAAATACTCGTTTTATTTTTAAAAGGCCGTTACGGTCAACTTTTAGGCGTTTAACGGAAATGCGTAAAAGACTCGGACAAATCATGAACCGGTCACAGAGGGTTATACCATCATGTAACCTGGTCCTAAGAGAGTCCTAAGGCATATCTATACCTTACTAAAACGGGTCAGAACTGAAGTCAAAGCAAAAGTCAAACTTTTGCGACATTCGGCTCCGAACCGGGTCAATATAGCAAATGGTCGATTCAAATGAGCGTAAACAAGTTTATATACTTAATATCATGTTTTATGAGTGCCAAAACAGGTTTCATAGCATATATATTACAGATTATGTAAAAAAATGGCAAAATAGCTTTCTGTTGACTTTTTAAGTGCACGTTTGACTCGACATTTGACATAGTTAGAGTGGTGATCAGAGGGAACCCTTTTAGGGGTTTATTACCCACATAAATACCAACTCATAACTACTTTTGATCCGATAATTCACTGGACCATTTGTGAATTATCGCTATGACAACCGTTAGTTACGACGGTTGGGTTTATAAGCTAAATCTATGGAAAAACAAGACCACAATGGATGTGAACGACTTACAGAAGTTGTGTCTTGCTTAGAGAGCAGAGAAGAATGCTTGAGAGCTTCTTAGAATGATCAGTTGAGTGTATTTGAGTTGTGTGATAGTTATGAACCAAATGTGGCTATTTATAGTGAAACAAGGCATCTAAGATCATCACACAACCCCTACAACTGATCATGGATGATGGGCAGGTGTCCCATAGAGCTATGAGTCGAATAGGGGGAGCCCATGCTTCATTAATTGATGGTTTGATCGTTCACAAGCTCAAAAGGCATAAAAATCCAAGTTTTCTGCATCTGGGCGTCCCACGCGGCCCGCATGGAGGATCCATGCATGTTTTAACGCGGGCCGCCTGAAGTTTAAATCCAGGCGCGTACAATTAGAAGGCTCGCGGCCCGCTTTCACTTAACCCGAAACTTAATGCGGGTCGCGAGAGGTTAGATTTTCAAGTTTTTAAAATCTTTTGTAATGATGACGAGAATCTGGTAATTAATAACGAAATCTTTCGTAATTATTAACCTGACCTTTCGGGTTTGAAGGGGTAACTTTGCGGTTTGGCCCTCGGTTAATTACAACTAAGGACCTCGTGTTATTTACCCGCGTTGTTAAGTCCCCGGTTAGTTTATTAATTATTCAGAAAGCCTTAACTTTCATTGTTGATGCTTTTAACCCTTCTCATACGAATTTGATCATAACTTTCTCGTTTTAAAACGGAACTTCACGGGATTTATACAGTATGTTCTAGTGAGCGTATAATACTGTTACAAAGCCTCGGGAGCGTTAAAGGGTCACTCAGAGGTATAATTAAACATGTTGACACAGTTAACCCCTGTAGCTTGTAATCTCTCACTTTCTTCCGCGTTTCGCTTCCGTACGATCCATGATTTATTCGTTTGAAGGTACAAGCACCATTTAGGGTTACTATACAGCATTTTTACCCTTGTGTGACGATTATAACCCTCGAATTTACATATATTCAAGGTTTGTCAATATTAGTCCTTTATTTAATATCAATGCCACGTGTAAACAAATGACACGTGTTAACACATTATTGGACACAAAAATTCGAGGTGTTACATCCTCACCCCCTTAAAATAAATCTCGACCCGAGATTTACTCAAATAAATAGGGGTACTTTTCTTTCATTGTGGCTTCGACTTCCCACGTATATTCGGGACCTCTACGAGCATCCCATTTGACCTTTACAATCGGTACGTGCTTTCTTCGAAGCTTCTTCACCTGTCGATCTTCAATCGACAAAGGTTTTTCTACAAACTTTAAGCTCTCATCTATATGCACATCTGTGTGTGGAATCACCAATGATTCATCGGCGAAGCACTTTTTGAGATTGCAGATGTGGAACATATTGTGAATTCCATTGAGCTCTTCAGGCAAGTTCAACTTATAGGCGACCGACCCGACACGTTCAATGACCTCAAAAGGTCCTATGTATCTCGGACTCAGTTTGCCTTTCTTGCCGAAACGCATCACCCCTTTCCAGGGCGACACTTTAAGCAACACCTTTTCACCTACATCAAAGTGAAGGTCCTTACGCTTCGGATCAGCGTAGCTTTTCTGCCTATCGCGGGCAGCCTTGAGACGTTCCCGTATCTGGACAATCTTGTCCGTTGTCTGGAAAACTATCTCTGGTCCCGATAATTGGACCTCTCCTACTTCCGCCCAACAAACAGGCGATCTACATTTCCTACCGTATAATGCCTCGAAAGGCGCAGCCTTTATGCTGGTATGGTAGCTATTATTGTAGGAGAATTCGATTAGGGGTAGATTCTTATCCCAGTTACCACCTAAATCGATCGCACACGCGCGTAGCATGTCTTCTAACGTTTGAATGGTACGCTCACTCTGACCGTCCGTCTGTGGATGGTAAGCCGTACTGAAGTTCAAACGCGTGCCCAAAGATTGCTGGAAACTCTTCCAGAAATGAGACGTGTATCTAGTATCCCTGTCGGAGATAATAGACACAGGTATGCCGTGTAAGGCTACAATCTTATCAACATAAAGTTGGGCTAACATATCGGAGCTATACGTCTCCTTGATGGGTAGAAAATGAGCTGATTTAGTCAGCCTATCGACTATAACCCATATTGTATCGTTTCCTTTCCTGGTTTTTGGTAACTTGGTTATGAAGTCCATAGTTACGCATTCCCACTTCCACTCGGGAAGCTCAGGCTGTTGTAGCAAGCCAGACGGCTTTTGGTGCTCGGCTTTGACTTGAGCACAAGTCAAGCACTTTGCTACATGGGCGGCCACAGACTTTTTCAAGCCTATCCACCAATAGTTTGCCTTTAAATCTTGATACATCTTGTCTGCTCCAGGATGGACTGAATATTTGGAACTATGGGCTTCCTGGAGGATAACATCTCGTAGTCCTCCATAAATCGGAACCCATATACGTCCGTTCAGTCTAAGGATTCCATCCTTGCTAAGAGTCAACTGCTCCTCAGTTACTCCTAACTTTTCATTAGGATAATTAGCTTCCAACACAGCCTCTCCCTGTGCAGCTAATATCCTTTCAATTAAATTGTTCTTGACCTCAATGCTCTTGGCATTGATTCGAATAGGTTTTACCCTTTCTTTTCTGCTCAGGACATCAGCGACTACATTCGCCTTGCCGGGATGGTACCTGATCTCGCAATCATAGTCATTCAAGGTTTCCATCCAACGACGCTGCCTCATGTTCAACTCCTTCTGGTTGAACAGGTGCTGGAGGCTTTTGTGATCAGAATAAATCACAAATTTAATACCATAAAGGTAATGCCTCCACAATTTCAGTGCAAATACAACGGCACCCAACTCCAAGTCATGGGTGGTGTAATTCTTTTCGTGCACCTTTAGTTGTCTTGAAGCATAGGCAATCACCTTGCCCTTCTGCATAAGCACACACCCCATGCCTGTGTGTGATGCGTCGCAGTAAACTACGAATTCATCTGTACCTTCAGGTAGTGTCAACACAGGTGCGTTGCTTAGCTTCTTCTTCAGAACTTCGAAGGACTCTTGCTGCTTTGGGCCCCAAATAAATTTTTCTTTCTTCTTGGTTAAGGAAGTCAGGGGCGCAGCAATCCTTGAAAAATTCTCAATAAATCTCCTGTAGTATCCTGCTAATCCCAGGAAACTACGAATTTCGGTAGGCGTCTTTGGCTCTTGCCAGTTCATGACTGCCTCTACCTTAGCGGGATCCACTTGGATACCACGCTCACTTACAACGTGACCTAAAAACTGAACCTCTCGTAGCCAGAATTCACATTTCGAGAATTTGGCGTAGAGTTTCTCACGCTGTAGTAATTCGAGAATGCAACGGAGGTGCTTCTCGTGGTCAGCTTGGCTTTTGGAATATATAAGAATATCGTCGATGAAGACGATGACAAATTTGTCCAAATACGGCTTGCAGACGCGATTCATGAGGTCCATGAACGCAGCCGGTGCATTTGTGAGCCCAAAAGGCATCACTAGGAACTCGTAATGACCATAGCGAGTCCTAAATGCTGTCTTATGTACATCTTCATCTCTGACCCTTAGCTGATGATAGCCCGACCTTAAGTCGATCTTTGAGAAATAGCTTGCTCCTTGCAGCTGATCGAACAGATCGTCGATCCTTGGCAAAGGATATCTATTCTTTATGGTAACTTTGTTTAGCTCTCGGTAATCGATGCACAAACGCATCGATCCGTCCTTCTTCTTTACAAACAGGACAGGTGCTCCCCAGGGAGACGAACTAGGTCTGATAAAACCTTTTGCCAATAGTTCATCCAACTGGGTCCTTAATTCCTTCATTTCCGTCGGAGCTAGCCTGTAGGGCGCTCTAGCTATAGGAGCTGCTCCAGGAATGATATCTATTCTGAATTCCACTTGTCTATCTGGTGGTAAACCAGGTAGTTCTTCGGGGAAAACCTCAGGATATTCAGAAATGACTGGAAGATCCTCTATCTTCGGCTTAGGCTCTTCAATTATCACCTGAGCCATGTAAATGACACAGCCTCTGTTCAAACACCTAGAAGCTTTGAGCAAAGATACGTCCTCGGGCAATCCGTACTGCGTATCTCCTCGAATGGTAAGCGATTCACCACTCGGAGTCTTTAATACTATATGCCTTTTGCCGCAAATGATTTGGGCCTGATTACGGGATAACCAATCCATGCCTAGGACTATGTCGAAACCCGCTAGATTGAAGGGAAGTAGAGATAGAGGAAAAGAATAGTTCTTAATGGACATTTCACATCCCTCTAGAATAGTGGAGACGGTTTCCATCGTGCCGTCTGCTAACTCTACCTCGTATTTCACATCTAGGGTTTTGATAGGCATATTTAATAATTGGCAAAATTTTTGGTCTACAAAGGATTTATCGGCGCCTGAATCAAAAAGTACTCTTACAAATATATTATTTACGAGAAAAGTACCTGTAAGCACATTGTCGTTCAGCACAGCCTCCTTTGCATCCATGCGGAAGACTCTCGCATTTGTCTTTTTGGTCTCCTCCGCCTTCCTGGCATTCTTAGGGCAGTTGCTCTTGATATGCCCCTTTTTATTGCAACCGTAGCAGGTTGCGTCCTTGATTTTCTTACAATCTACAGTCTTATGATCCTTGGACTTGCATAGTCCACAGGAAAAAAGTCTTTGGCTGAGACTGTGAATTCGACCCAAACCTACATTTCCCAGAATGGGGTTTCTTGCAGATCTTGCAATTGGGTCTTTCACCAGCTTGCCCATCTTTCTTCGTCTCCGACCCTCTTTTGCCATCACCGTTTCCACGGTGCTTCTTTCCTGACCTTCGTGAGGTATCATCCTCACGTTTCCTCTTCTCAGCCTCCTTGCTCCTTAGCGTCCTCAGACAGACAGCATCTAAAGTGAGAGACAAGGAGAGGTCAGTGACTGACCTGAAGGTCGTCGGCCGAGAGGCCTTCACGCTAGCCTTTATCGCAGGCTCCAAGCCCCCAATGAAACGGGCGATTCTTCTAGACTCTGGTGTCACAAGGTACGGAACTAGGCGAGACATCGTATTGAAGCTCGTCAAATAAGCCTGGCAGTCCAGGTTCGTCATTACCAGTGACACAAAGTCAGCCTCGATCTTCTCAACCTCATGCTGAGGGCAGTAGTTTTCCTTAATGAGAGTAATAAATTCCTCCCATGTCATCTTGTATAAAGCAGACTTACCTGATGCCTGCACCAACGCTCTCCACCATGCCAGGGCCTCGCCCTTAAATGACTGGGACACAAACTTCACCACATCCTTCTCTGCGCACCCACTGATGTCCACAATAGTGTCCATCTCATCCAGCCAGGTGATGCAGTCAACAACACCCTTCTCCCCTGTAAATTCCCGGGGTTTACAAGATACAAAATACTTGTAGGTGCAACCCTTGGCACCGGATGCATCAGTGTATTCTCGTTCACGACGAATACTATTCTCAGCTGACGAGTGGTTGTCGTCATCTTTCTTGGGTTTGGAGAGTGGTTTGGATTGTGACTTTGGTTTGGAGGGTGGTTTTGATACGGTTCTGCCTTGGGACTCAGTATATTGACGATCCAGAGCTGCCTGAACAGCGTTGTCAATCAGAGCCTTTAACTGTGCGCCTGTCAAATGCACTGGCGCATTGTCGTAGTTATCTTCATTTGTATGGCTATTCTCTCCATTGAGATCCGCCATTGTAACTTGAATCTGTTACAGAAGATAACAAAATTTTATTTAGAAGCTTATTATGGAATTGTCTTTTATGACAATTCGTTAGCCATGGTAACAGAGACCATATTTGGTTAACTTATTACTCACTTAGTTTTGGGATTTGAATACATCCTATTTTAGCTATAAAAATAATATTGGCGGCATACAGCCTAATCACGAGGATGTTTTATAATATTAGCCGAGATTTCAGAGAATCAAAGGCATAGAGATTTGAACCGTAGTTCTTTTATCTCTTTCTGACAGGGAGTCATAGACCACCACTGTCTTTTGTCCTTATAAGACAATTATTACGGCCCATAGGATCTACACCTCTAATGGATGTTTTTAATAAGGTTGGCCCGTAGGCATTACATCTCTAATGGATGTTTTAACAAAATAGGCCCGTAGGCACTACATCGCTAGTGGATGTTTTTAACAAGATAGGCCCGTAGGCACTACATCTCAAATGGATGTTTTAAATAAGGTTGGCCCGTAGGCACTACATCACTAATGGATGTTTTAATAATTCGATCACCTTTATTGATGATCTTTGCCCATGACTTATAGATCATTTAGTTGGGTCTTTGCAATCCTTTAAAGGATCATTGTATAAGAATGACGCGTGTGATTTTAACGAATCACATCTGCCATGAATGTCAACATGCTTGCAGAGGTTAACAGGGAATCTGAATCTTTTAATTAAGTCCTACCATCTTGGCCGGATCTTAAAAGACACCAGGCTAGGTTTCACTCTTAAGATTCTTTATTTAGGCAGATCAATTTAAAAGGAATGGTTTTGATTTATTTCATACATATTAAAACAAAACTCATAACATACATTCCATAATATCAAATACAATCACATATTGCCCTAAATGGGTCTTTCAAATAGTACATACCTCCATAGAGGTTTAAAACAAGTGACAAGTCCACGCAGGGACTAACATAAAATAAGTGTCCATGCAAGGACTAAAAGATAAGCCCACGTAGGGACTGAAATACGATAAGTGTCCATGCAGGGACTTATTTCAAAGTAGAAATTACATTAGTACAACTATTAAGGGCTAGTGGTCACGTTTCTTCTTTTTGCCCTTTAGTAGGTTCGCCAAGCCTTTGAGAAATCCTCGGTGGCTCTTTTTCTCTTCCTCGAACTCTCTCTCCACACGATCTAGTCGATGGAGTATCTCTTCCTGTTCAGGAGGAGAGAAACGTGGTTGTGGCGCTTGTTGCGGAACTGGAGGTCTGGGAGGTATTGGATACCCATGAGCTGAGTAGTCCGGCGCTCCCATGTTCCCATGAGCTCCGTCAGGGTAGCGTGCATTATATCTAGCCGACACCACATATGGGTCGCGCTCATAATTGTAGTTGTAATGTGCTTGTGACGGTTCGAACGGGTTGTAAGCCGTTGGACCCGTGTAAGCAGGTATGGGTTGGTCATACCCAAATGGTGGCGAATTTGGTGCAGCTGGTGCGGAGTTCGCCTCCTATATGGGACTTGAAGGTCCTTCTTCTTGTAGTGGCGGATAGTGGCTACTACTAGAGTGTCGAGGGGTGCTGAAGTGGATACCCCCTCCTCCTCGTGTGGACATACGAGCATTTGTCCTCCTACGCCTTGGCGGATCAGGCATTACTGGTTGCGCTGGTGGCGGAGGTGGTGGCGTAACTGCCACAAAGTGTGAATCCTCAAAGGGATCCTGTGGATGTCGCGGTTGTTGTGATGTCTGTTGAGGTGGTGTGTAGTACCACTCATGTCGGTCGAACAACGCTTGGAAACTATCAGGTCCCTGATAGGGTGTGCCATGGAAGGATGACCCATCAGAGACTTCTATCGGATGCGTGGGCGTACCACGAGCAGGTTCTGTCGGATCAGTATCTTCGTCCATATGATCCCCGGAGAAGTGATCTTGTGGTCCTAATGGAACAAAGCCTGAAGGTTCCTGTATGTAGTCAGCTGGATTAAACTGACCTATGAAGTATGGAGTAGGGTCGTCGTAATTTCGGTGCGATACCGAACGTTGTAGAGGTATGAAGGAAGGTTGTGGGTTGTTGGGATCATTCTCTGAATTTGGCCCGAATGAGTGCCGGTATGATGGCGTCGAGCTGTGCGAGGTGGAATGCCTCGCAGGTTCGTAAAGGTCTCTTCGCCTCTGCGGTTCTTCACTCCTTGTAGTCGAAGGAGCTCGCGTACCAGAAGGTCCGGCTTCGTGACCGTGATGAGTAACGATCTCTCCTCTGCCTCTTCTTCCCCTTCCTCTTCCTCGGAATATCACTGGCGGCATGTTTCCTGCTTTATAAAACTTTAAATACCAATAATAAAAGAAAAAGACAAAATCGGAATAGCAATTCGAATTTGTCCTAAGTTCTTGTCTAGACTCAAGTATGTGCAATTGTGTCATTGAGATTAAACACAACAGGATAGTGTTTAATTCACTCAATGTTGGCTCTGATACCAACCTGTCACACCCCGATTTCCACGTGTATCACCGGTGGGCCCGGTGGGGGATTACCGTGACGTAGTTGGCAACAATATAGTCAAACCACACAATTTTATAAATGCACAGCGGAAGCTTAAAGATAATTATATACTTCAACCTCTGGTGGTAATATCAAATGTATTACAGAAGTCAATGTATCCACAGCGGATCAAAATAATAATAAAATATTGTTCAGTCAGATACAGCATCGAGTTTGCGAGACTATTCGTGATGCTTAGGAAGCTATTACCAGCCAATTTCGTATAGTACCTGCACTTAATCTTTTTTGGGGAAAATACGTCAGTTTACACTGGTAAATACATTCAACTGACACATTTAAAAATGTTTATTAAAATTGATTTGAATGCACAAGGCACAAACTCTTTTATAACTTGGGAAAATTATTAAAATCTTGTGAACGTATTACATGTTCTTTTATGCGTTCAGTAGCCCGGATCGTGCCGGGTTAGAGTTTAATAGACACACCACATTGCGTAAAACCGTAGAATAAAAACCAACGGCTACGTCTTTTAATTAAGTGTCGACAATATATACCGGGTGTACGCCTACACCGGGATGTCGAGGTCGTGGCCATTTCGTAAAATGATGCCAAGGATATCCGGGACAACGGTCATTAACCCCCCAAAGGCTTTTAAGAAACAAAACTGTTTAAATGAGCCGATCACATTACACAAATTAACCACCTCAGCGATGGAAGATAGGATGCTCAATCAAGCGGTATTATTATACCGTATCCCAAGCCCGTATAGGGGAAATAAGTTAAAAGTATTTACCTTTGCAAGTATATTCCTTAATTTAATTAAATCACCGATAGCTTTTCTGGGGCTCCTAATCTGGAACGAAGGTTTTAATTAACCTCTTAGAATCCTAACGGGTCTTATATTAGCCGTAGCCTAGACCGGTTGGTTCCGATATATAGATATGGTTTAATCGCGTGAAAGGCGAAAACCGAGAATGGAATGTGATTCTGCCCCAAACAAGTTCAGAGACTTGTTTTATATGGGTTCAATGTTCACACTCTGTATTTTGGGGTCAAAATAATATAGTTTGACCCGTATCGGCTAATTTATGAAAACTAGTTTCATAAGCCGAACCGTGCGCGCAATAGGCGAAACGGTTAACCATGAGAGTCTTACGCTTATTTCCTAAGTCAATATGCCTTAAAGAGGTTGTGGTATCAGTAGGATACCTTCCGTGATGCCCGTAACGAGTTTAAGTTAATATTACGTCCCGTAGGGGCTTTTCGGTCATTTTAAAGACTTTTAAAGAGCTTTTCGAGTTCTACAGGAAATCTGAGTTTCCCGAACAGTTTATAAAGTCTAAAATACCTTATTTATTATTTAAAATTAGTAGTAACTGGAATCGGGTCAAAAGACCTTGTAGAACTCCGTTTTGGCCGAAAAGGGCATATTCGGTATTTACCGAACCGTAGCCATAACCGCAGGTTATGAGCAAGGTAAAAATTATTAAAAATCTTTAAAATTCTAAAAATATTATTTTATAACAGTGGGTAAAAGTTTTGGTGACGGAAACTTGGTTTAGATAGGGGTTATGCTAATTGCGCCGTTTATTACAAAAGTTTCTTATAAATGCGCTATTTAGCATAACTCTCATTCTAGACCTCGGATTGACGTGAAACTTTAAGGACATGCTTATAATTTAATAAGCAAGGTTATGGTCCGTTCACGTGTCCGAAATACTCGTTTTATTTTTAAAAGGCCGTTACGGTCAACTTTTAGGCGTTTAACGGAAATGCGTAAAAGACTCGGACAAATCATGAACCGGTCACAGAGGGTTATACCATCATGTAACCTGGTCCTAAGAGAGTCCTAAGGCATATCTATACCTTACTAAAACGGGTCAGAACTGAAGTCAAAGCAAAAGTCAAACTTTTGCGACATTCGGCTCCGAACCGGGTCAATATAGCAAATGGTCGATTCAAATGAGCGTAAACAAGTTTATATACTTAATATCATGTTTTATGAGTGCCAAAACAGGTTTCATAGCATATATATTACAGATTATGTAAAAAAATGGCAAAATAGCTTTCTGTTGACTTTTTAAGTGCACGTTTGACTCGACATTTGACATAGTTAGAGTGGTGATCAGAGGGAACCCTTTTAGGGGTTTATTACCCACATAAATACCAACTCATAACTACTTTTGATCCGATAATTCACTGGACCATTTGTGAATTATCGCTATGACAACCGTTAGTTACGACGGTTGGGTTTATAAGCTAAATCTATGGAAAAACAAGACCACAATGGATGTGAACGACTTACAGAAGTTGTGTCTTGCTTAGAGAGCAGAGAAGAATGCTTGAGAGCTTCTTAGAATGATCAGTTGAGTGTATTTGAGTTGTGTGATAGTTATGAACCAAATGTGGCTATTTATAGTGAAACAAGGCATCTAAGATCATCACACAACCCCTACAACTGATCATGGATGATGGGCAGGTGTCCCATAGAGCTATGAGTCGAATAGGGGGAGCCCATGCTTCATTAATTGATGGTTTGATCGTTCACAAGCTCAAAAGGCATAAAAATCCAAGTTTTCTGCATCTGGGCGTCCCACGCGGCCCGCATGGAGGATCCATGCATGTTTTAACGCGGGTCGCCTGAAGTTTAAATCCAGGCGCGTACAATTAGAAGGCTCGCGGCCCGCTTTCACTTAACCCGAAACTTAATGCGGGTCGCGAGAGGTTAGATTTTCAAGTTTTTAAAATCTTTTGTAATGATGACGAGAATCTGGTAATTAATAACGAAATCTTTCGTAATTATTAACCTGACCTTTCGGGTTTGAAGGGGTAACTTTGCGGTTTGGCCCTCGGTTAATTACAACTAAGGACCTCGTGTTATTTACCCGCGTTGTTAAGTCCCCGGTTAGTTTATTAATTATTCAGAAAGCCTTAACTTTCATTGTTGATGCTTTTAACCCTTCTCATACGAATTTGATCATAACTTTCTCGTTTTAAAACGGAACTTCACGGGATTTATACAGTATGTTCTAGTGAGCGTATAATACTGTTACAAAGCCTCGGGAGCGTTAAAGGGTCACTCAGAGGTATAATTAAACATGTTGACACAGTTAACCCCTGTAGCTTGTAATCTCTCACTTTCTTCCGCGTTTCGCTTCCGTACGATCCATGATTTATTCGTTTGAAGGTACAAGCACCATTTAGGGTTACTATACAGCATTTTTACCCTTGTGTGACGATTATAACCCTCGAATTTACATATATTCAAGGTTTGTCAATATTAGTCCTTTATTTAATATCAATGCCACGTGTAAACAAATGACACGTGTTAACACATTATTGGACACAAAAATTCGAGGTGTTACATCCTCACCCCCTTAAAATAAATCTCGACCCGAGATTTACTCAAATAAATAGGGGTACTTTTCTTTCATTGTGGCTTCGACTTCCCACGTATATTCGGGACCTCTACGAGCATCCCATTTGACCTTTACAATCGGTACGTGCTTTCTTCGAAGCTTCTTCACCTGTCGATCTTCAATCGACAAAGGTTTTTCTACAAACTTTAAGCTCTCATCTATATGCACATCTGTGTGTGGAATCACCAATGATTCATCGGCGAAGCACTTTTTGAGATTGCAGATGTGGAACATATTGTGAATTCCATTGAGCTCTTCAGGCAAGTTCAACTTATAGGCGACCGACCCGACACGTTCAATGACCTCAAAAGGTCCTATGTATCTCGGACTCAGTTTGCCTTTCTTGCCGAAACGCATCACCCCTTTCCAGGGCGACACTTTAAGCAACACCTTTTCACCTACATCAAAGTGAAGGTCCTTACGCTTCGGATCAGCGTAGCTTTTCTGCCTATCGCGGGCAGCCTTGAGACGTTCCCGTATCTGGACAATCTTGTCCGTTGTCTGGAAAACTATCTCTGGTCCCGATAGAGAGGAGAAGAGAGGAATGAGCAAAGAAATGAGTGAACTTGGCTGGCTATTTATAGTTGTGGTGAGGCTCTAGGATCATTCCAAGTGGTTTGATTAGCCATTAAGCAATGAAATCTGGCCATCCACTTGTTACAAGCTAATTAGAGGCTTGGTGAACACACAAACTTGCCCACCACACAAAGAATTAACCATAACAGCCCCTAAAGATCAAACAGATTGCTAAAACTGGGCCTGCTTTACGGTCCGCAAGGGGACCCTTACGGTCCGTAAGGACCTTGCTGCAGATCAGCAAGTTTCCCAAAATGACAGATTTGGCCCCTGAGCTTGTTTCAACGCGTATTGGCACTTCTAACACCCGTCAAGCCCATTTTTAAGCTTCATAATGAAGTTAAAGTATAGGGAACATGAAACATGCTCAAAAATATGTCGGATGTCGGTTCGTTTGGCCGTACGGTTGCGTTGTTCGGCTAATTACGACGGAAATCGTAACGAGCGCGAAAATGATCCAAATTGCGAAACGAATGGAACTTTTGCATGCCGATCACTAAAATAAAAATATTTTAGTGTGTACAAAAATTTTGGATGTCCAGATGTGTTCAGAACGTAAGATATGCGCGAAAATGCAAACTTACGCCGTTTTTGACACTTTTAGTCCCTGTAAGATCATATAAGCATGTTTTCGCACACCGAACCTATCAAAGCTTATTTCTAAGCCATGTTTAGGTTATATGTGGTATGTTTAACTTATGATCAAGTTCCGGACTGTACGTTGTCTTACGAAACGGCAGACTTTTGCAAGTTGACGCAAATAGTCCCTGAGAGCGAATAAACTTGTTTTTGCCATACCAAAGCCTTTAAAACTTATTTCTAAGTTATGTAAAGGTCATTTAAGGTATGTTAAGTTTATGATGATGTTCCAGAGTGTTTGTCGCGTTTTACTGATCGTGTTAACGCATCAGTTCGCGTATAACTTTCCAGAAAGCGATATAGAGTTCAAAAATCGATCAAAAATCAACATGGGCACAAAACCAAACATAAATGACAAACATTGGGATCAAAACACACTGTTTTATTAATATTGTATTGTTCAGAGTTTGTAAAATGATATCACAAGCACAGATGTCACAGTCTCCCCTACTTCAGGATATTTCGTCCCGAAATTTATTTAGAGGAAACTTGTGAGAATAGATGCGGATATTTCACTTTCATCTGATCTTCACGTTCCCAAGTAAACTCTGGGCCACGTTTAGATTCCCAGCGAACTTTGACCAATTTAATTCGTTTGCCCTTCAACTGTTTAAATGAACGGTCCACTATCTCCACAGGTTTCTCAACAAAATGCATCGTGTTATCAACACGAATTTTATCAAGTGGTATGTGGAGGTTCTCATCAGCTAAACACTTTCTGAGATTGGACACGTGGAATGTGGGATGAACATTTCCAAGTTCAGGAGGTAGCTCAAGTTTGTAGGCTACTTTTCCGACTCTTTCAACGATCTTGAATGGTCCAACATAGCGAGGTGCAAGTTTTCCTTTCTTTCCAAATCTAATCACGCCTTTCCAAGGGGATACCTTGAGTAGGACGTGATCACCAACTTGAAATTCTAAGGGCTTGCGTCGTCGATCCGCGTAACACTTCTGACGGCTTCTAGCTGTCTGAAGGTTTTCACGAATCTTCTTGACCTTATCTGTAGTCTCTAGAATGAGTTCAGGTCCTGTAAGCTGAGCTTCACCTATCTCATTCCAGCAGACCGGTGAACGACATTTTCGACCGTATAAAGCTTCGAAAGGAGCCATATTGATGTTAGAGTGATAACTATTGTTGTAGGAGAATTCGATCAATGGTAGATGCGAATCCCAACTACCACCAAAATCAATCACACACGCTCTAAGCATATCCTCCAGTGTCTGGATTGTTCTCTCAGATTGACCATCTGTCTGCGGATGGTACGCTGAGCTCAAATGAAGTTGAGTACCCATGGCAGATTGCATGGTTCTCCAAAAGCGAGACGAGAATCGAGCATCTCTGTCAGATATAATGTTTAAAGGAACACCATGTCGAGATACAATCTCATCAACATATATTTTGGCAAGCTTGTCAGCAGATAGATCCTCACAGATCGGCAAGAAATGTGCTGACTTTGTAAGACGATCAACAACAACCCAAATGGCGTCATGACCTTTCTTAGTGCGCGGTAACTTGGTAATGAGATCCATAGAAATGTTTTCCCATTTCCAAACTGAAATCTCTGGTTGCACCAATAATCCAGAGGGATGTTGATGTTCTGCCTTAACCTTGAGACAAGTAAGGCATTTGGAAACATATAAGGCAATGTCTTTCTTCATACCCGGCCACCAATACTGGGTTCGAAGATCCTTATACATTTTGTCTACACCAGGATGAATTGAATAACGAGACTTGTGAGCTTCATCCATAAGCAAGGTGCGAAGATTGTCTATACTTGGGACCCACAAACGGCCCATGTAATAGAAGATCTCAAAATCTCTCAATTCAAGCTCAGGATTAGTATGATACGGTATCTCTTTACCCATCAAGTCTTGTGTAACACAAGTATGTTGAGCCTGAATTATGCGAGTTTGAATGTCAGATCGAACCTGAACACAGTGAAGCTTGACATGTTCCTTACGACTTAATGCGTCAGCCACGACATTCGCCTTACCAGGATGGTAACGAATTTCGCAATCGTAGTCGTTTAGGAGTTCAACCCAACGTCGTTGCCTCATGTTTAGTTCTTTCTGATTGGAGATGTGCTGGAGACTCTTGTGGTCAGTAAACACTACACACTTTGTACCGTAAAGGTAGTGTCTCCAGATTTTGAGAGCAAAGACTACTGCACCTAACTCAAGATCATGAGTGGTGTAGTTCTTCTCGTGCACTTTTAGCTGTCTTGATGCATAGGCTATAACTTTATTTCTTTGCATAAGAACACAACCAAGGCCTAAGTTAAATGCGTCACAGTACACGACAAAGTCGTCGTTACCCTCGGGCAAAGATAGAATAGGTGCATCACAGAGTTTCTGTTTCAAGGTCTGGAAAGCTTCTTCCTGTTTGGATCCCCACTCAAAAGGTTTGCTTTTCTGAGTTAAAGCAGTGAGAGGAACCGCAATCTTAGAGAAGTTTTCAATGAAACGGCGGTAATAACCCGCTAGACCAAGAAATGAACGAACTTCGGTAGGAGTAGTAGGAGTATCCCAATCCTTAATCGCACTGATTTTGGCAGGATCTACATGGATACCTTGTTCGTTGACAATGTGCCCCAAAAATTGAACTTCCTTAAGCCAGAATTCGCACTTGGAGAATTTGGCGAAAAGCTGTTCTTTCTTTAGGAGCTCCATTGTAAGACGAAGATGTTGCTCATGATCAGCTCGAGTCTTAGAATAGATCAAAATATCATCAATAAAGACGATGATGAACTTGTCCAAGTAAGGCTTACAAACCCTATTCATCAAGTCCATGAAAACAGCAGGAGCATTAGTTAAACCAAAAGGCATAACAGTAAACTCATAATGACCATAACGCGTACGAAAAGCTGTCTTGGGAATATCTTCTTCGAGAACTCGAAGTTGATGATACCCAGAACGTAGATCAATATTTGAAAAGCAAGTAGCACCCTGTAGCTGATCAAAGAGATCATCAATGCGAGGTAGGGGATATCGATTCTTGATGGTAAGCTTGTTCAGCTCACGATAATCGATACACATCCTAAAAGATCCATCTTTCTTTTTCACAAATAGGACAGGAGCGCCCCAAGGGGAAAAGCTTGGACGGATGAATCCTTTATCAGATAGCTCCTGAAGCTGTTTAGATAACTCTTGCATCTCAGACGGTGCAAGACGATAAGGTGACTTAGCAATGGGATTAGCGCCAGGCACAAGATCAATGCGGAACTCAACTTGGCGCACAGGGGGTAAACCAGGTAATTCTTCAGGAAATACCTCTGGATAATCCCGAACAACAGGGATATCTTGGATAGTCTTACCCTTGCCTTCATCCTCTACAACATGTGCTAAGAAAGCAACATATTTCTTGCGTAGATACTTGCGGGCTTGGGTACAAGACATGAGTTTAAGGCTACTAGCAGGTTTCTCCCCATGAATTTTTAAGATCTCACCAGTCGAAAGCGGTACACGAACCAACTTTTCAAAACATACCACCTCAGCATGGTACTTTGATAACCAATCCATTCCTACTATAACATCGAAGCTCCCGAGTTGCATCGGTGTGAGGTCAATAGGGAAAAGATGGTTATTGAGATTCAACTGGCAATTTCGAAGAACCGAGTCGAGTACAACAGGTTCACCACTAGCTACTTCTACTGTCAAGGGCTTTCCTAGTTTTGTTCTAGTCATCGCATGCAAAGGCTCAAATGCTAAAGAACACAAAACTCTTATCGGCACCCGAATCAAATAGAACAGAAGCAGGGTGGTTGTTAACAAGGAACGTACCGTTCACCACTTCGTTATCCGCACGCGCCTCATTTGCATTCAAATTGAAAGCTCTACCACGAGCCGGTGCCTGATTTGCGTTTGCCAACCTCGGGCAGTTGTTCCTGTAGTGGGTCAGATCCCCACAGTTGAAACATGAACCAGGCGGAAAGTGAGGTCGTGCAGGATTCTGGGCAGGGTTCTGTGCAGCTGGGTTCTGAGCTGCCTGATTCTGATTAGGAGCAAAACGACAAGTATTCGGAAGATGACCAGACTTGCCACAATTTGTGCAGATACGGCATTGCATCTGTGGCTGGTGGTGGCTGTTACATCTGTTGCACAGAGGTGCATTTCCTGCATACTGTCTCTTGGCAGCAGGTTGTGCAGCCTGATTCTGTACTGCCTGGTTAGGAGCAGCCTGGTTTGTCTGAGCGGTAACAGCAAAATTCTTGGAAGCCTTACGCTTCCTAGATTTCTTCGAAGACTCAACAGCCTTCTTGCCCTTGTTATCCTTGGCGCCATCAGACTGTTTCTGCTTCTTGTCACCCTTTCTGTGGAGTTTACCCTTCTTGATTTGGGATTCAGTAAGGGTAGCAGCTAGCTCAATGGCCTGTCGGACGGTAGTAGGGTGACTGCGAGTGACAATATCCTGAACAGGATCTGGCAAACCGTCTATGTACTTCTCAATAGCCTTATCCAAAGGCGTGACCATTGTCAGACAGAGCAAGCTTAACTCCTCGTATCTGTCAGTGTAAGCCCGGTGTTCACCACTGACTTGCTTCAGATCTTTGAACTCATCTTCGAGTGCCCTCTGCTCGTGTCGAGGACAAAATTCTCTCATCATGAGAGTCCTGAGTTCCTCCCAAGTCTGACCCAAAGCAACATCAGCACCTCTATCTCTCATTACCCCATTCCACCAGGTAAGAGCCCTCTTTTGAAACACACTCGAAGCAAACTCGACCTTACGGTTGTTCGGACACTGAACATGGCGAAATGTGCTCTCAAGACTCTCAAACCACTGGAGAAGCCCAGTTGCTCCTACAGTACCACTAAACTTGAGTGGTTTAGCCGAGTTAAGCTGTTTAAAGTTGCACGGAGTAGGTGCATTAACATTGTTATTGGTGGCTTGGTTTATTTGAGCTATGAGACCAGGTAGCATAGCAGCCATCTGTTTGTTACCACAAAGCAAACAAACAACACATAGTGACATATCAAAGTAAATGAGTCATAATAATGTATCACCGAAGACATGCTCGCCTATAAGTGAACACTCACCCCAAGAGTTCCCAGGTAAGAGTGACTGGTCCGATAATGCGGATTTGTACGAACACTCTAGCCTTAGACAGAAAACTCAGGGTACAGGCATTCACTCTTCCAGTTTGCACGTGTTCACATTATTTAGACCCAAAACTTTGACGAGATTTTGAAAATGCAGAAGGCATAAAGCCAAAAAGAAATCATCTAAGGATAGATGATTGATTTCAAAACTATTTTGGAATATTGTGTTCAAGTTTTGGTAATCACCTAAGGATTGGTGACGGGTATTGTTTTAAGATCTAAACACAAGTAAACTTGTGTTAGGGTCCTAGAAAGTTATAGTCTAGGTCAAAGTATTGCTAATAACCTAATTCCCTATAACCATTGGCTCTGATACCAACTCTTCTGTCAACCCCGGCCGCGTTAATACAACAAAACCGCGGCGGAAACGCCGGGGAGGTGAGTGGCGACAGAATTATTGTTTCAACAACCATGGCAGTTAAAGTTATGTATTAATAAAATTTAAAGTTACATTGTCTTTGAGTTCAACTAAAACTACATAATAACTGTCTTTTAAGTCACTAAGGCCTGAGTCCGCCTAAGTGAAGCACAAACACCCTTATGCATTAGCACCTGAAACACATGTAAAAATAGGTACGTCAGCATAAAAATGCCTGTGAGATACATAGGTTTTGTTTATGCAGATTCATGACTTGTTTTTGAAAGAAGTGTTTAAATAAAATGATGTCATGAATCTTGTAAAATGTTTTTCCGTGTAAATTCATGTGAAAATCGATATGAAAATCAAATGATAATAAATGAACAATGCATGGTTAAATAAATAACCAAATGAAAATGAGCTTGTATAAAAATGTGTAATTTGTAAGACAATGTCATGTTTTTGTATAAAATGTTTCATGTCTTGTCCAAGTGGTTTATATAATGCAACGATGTATAATACGATAAAAGCCCTTATATATAGGAAGTACCAGCGGCGTATCCACCATGCTTTTATCATATAACACATAGCCCCGTTACATAAGTCACTTATCAATAACCAACTAAAATGTCTTGTTCCATGTCAAAAATGTGTATATGTAAACCATGTACAATGTCATGTGTGAAATGTTTCATGTATAACCAAATGAAATGCATAGCAAGTAGGAAATCATCTACTTAAACTATGTGATGATGTCATTGTATAAACTATGTCATGTATGGTGAATAACTAGAAGTTACTCAACCCCATAGTAAAAATGTACAAAACAATGTTTTTGAATAAACCTAAGTTTAAATCAAATGTTATGCTTTGCAGAAAAACAATGCTTTATGATTACAAACATTTATGCAGTAATGTTAATCGCATACATTCAAGCCTTGCGACTGTGGCGACATACCTTTAAACAAATTAAAGGTTCATCTAAAGTTATGTAGTCGGATTCTGTCATTCCCAACTTCCAAACAAACCTAGGAAGTCGGAAACGGGAGTTGTCAATTCCTATGGTACCATTACATAAGTCTGAGCGGCGTGATCAATGTTAATGAATGTATTATTGTCCCGATTTAACATACCAAATGTCATAACCAATGTAGCATGTGAAAACCATGTACTAGGAATGCTAAGTAAACATGCCTAGTAGAAATGTTCATGTAAAACAATGTGCTAGCATGTTAAGTAAACATACATAGCAGAAATGTCATGTAAAACAATGTGTTCCATATGCTAAGTAAACATATGCAACAAATGTGTAACAAATCAATGTGCTAGCATGCTTGACATACGTAGCAAAACACAATTGAAAGCATGTACTATAAGTGTACTAGGTGAAACTAACATGTTTATGTCATAAAAGCATGAAATGCACAAAAGTAACATGTATGTACATGTATATCACCCCAAAGTATGTGAAAACGGTAAAAGAGGGGAACTATGTACTCACTTGGGATTGCTAATTAGTCTTGAGAATAAGACCAATTTAAGCTCCAAGGGTCACGGAATCAACCGGCACCTAGTATAGTAACTATGTTAATAAATCGGCTCCTAAATCGGGAGATAGGATAGAATGAGGTTCTATAAATCAAATGAGTAATTGAACTCATATGGTATGATTTAATAGTCCCAACATTCTGATTAGAAAGCCTACCTAAGTGCTTTTGACCCGTTTCGACACATTATGGTAACATAAGCTACTATAAGGCGTCGTTAGCGTAAAACTATGTTCGGATGGTTAACTATGTGCTATGTCAAGTCTTACATGCCCAATTATCCCTAAACATGTTACTAAATCAGATTACATGTCAAAAATATGTTCACATAATCAAAATACGGATTTTAGCTTCAAAAGGGCATTTTGGTCATTTACTATGGGCATACAAGCTAACTAGCAAATGACTAACCATTCCTATGTGATCATAAGGTTATAACCTCAGTGGTTATTCCCTATGAAACTATGATCACTAAGTGTGCTTGGTCGGATCCTAAAGATCGACCAAACGGGTCGGGTTCGGAAGTCTAAGCGGTTGTTTAGACCGCTTAACTTACGACCCTAAACAAGCACTAAACTAATAGTGTCGAGTTAGACATGTTAAAACATGTTTAACCTATTGATTTGGTATCAAAACAAAGTGTTTTGATACCCTAAAGTAGTTCCGTTGCAAAATGCGTGCTAAAACGCATTTTGACCGAAACTTTGACTCGACACTACAACTAGCTAACGTGGTAATCAGCGGCTATAATCACGAAGGATTATAACTATCGTGATTACAATCACGTTTCAAAGTTCAATTGAACTTTGACTTGACCAATTGATGGTCAAAACCGAAAGTCAAACTGTTGGCCAAACGTTTGACTTTCTGCACTTCATAAGGAAAAAGCAAATAAAAGAATGAAAGAATGCTCACTAAGGGTCCTTGCTATCTTTTCTACAAGAAGACAAAGTCCCAAATCAGCTTAGAGAGCTTCCAAGCAGATGTAGAGAGGAGAAGAGAGGAATGAGCAAAGAAATGAGTGAACTTGGGTGGCTATTTATAGTTGTGGTGAGGCTCTAGGATCATTCCAAGTGGTTTGATTAGCCATTAAGCAAAGAAATCTGGCCATCCACTTGTTACAAGCTAATTAGAGCCTTGGTGAACACACAAACTTGCCCACCACACAAAGAATTAACCATAACAGCCCCTAAAGATCAAGCAGATTGCTAAAACTCGTTTCTGGTCGCTGGGCCTGCTTTACGGTCCGCAAGGGGACCCTTACGGTCCGTAAGGACCTTGCTGCAGATCAGCAAGTTTCCCAAAATGACAGATTTGGCCCCTGAGCTTGTTTCAACGCGTATTGGCACTTCTAACACCCGTCAAGCCCATTTTTAAGCTTCATAATGAAGTTAAAGTATAGGGATGTCGGTTCGTTTGGCCGTACGGTTGCGTTGTTCGGCTAATTACGACGGAAATCGTAACGAGCGCGAAAATGATCCAAATTGCGAAACGAATGGAATTTTTGCATGCCGATCACTAAAATAAAAATATTTTAGTGTGTACAAAAATTTTGGATGTCCAGACGTGTTCAGGACGTAAGATATGCGCGAAAATGCAAACTTACGCCGTTTTTGACACTTTTAGTCCCTGTAAGATCATATAAGCATGTTTTCGCACACCGAACCTATCAAAGCTTATTTCTAAGCCATGTTTAGGTTATATGTGGTATGTTTAACTTATGATCAAGTTCCGGACTGTACGTTGTCTTACGAAACGGCAGACTTTTGCAAGTTGACGCAAATAGTCCCTGAGAGCGAATAAACTTGTTTTTGCCATACCGAAGCCTTTAAAACTTATTTCTAAGTTATGTAAAGGTCATTTAAGGTATGTTAAGTTTATGATGATGTTCCGGAGTGTTTGTCGCCTTTTACTGATCGTGTTAACGCATCAGTTCGCGTATGACTTTCCAGAAAGCGATATAGAGTTCAAAAATCGATAAAAATCAACATGGGCACAAAACCAAACATAAATGACAAACATTGGGATCAAAACACACTGTTTTATTAATATTGTATTGTTCAGAGTTTGTAAAATGATATCACAAGCACAGATGTCACATCCGACGCCCGAAAACGTTACCAAATCGCTAAAATACACATTTTTCAATGAACACTAGTATGGGGAAATTTTGGGTGAACCTTATGTGTTAAGATGTGTTATGTGATATAAACATGTGAATGTGAAAATATGTTAAGTTTTAACATGATATTAAAAATTTAGATTATGCATGTATATTTGGGCGTTTTGTGCGGTAGAAACAGTAAAAATCGCGTTAAATGTGTAACTTGTTTGTCGAGCATAAAATTTGATACATATGAGATCTTTTATGTATATTTGCTTTAAAAATGACAAAATAGACAAGTTAACAAGATTTCGCGTGTTTCGATAATAAATTATGTGAACGTTTATGTATATATATTACGACGCGCAAATCGTAGATATATTTCATATAAACGGGAGTGTTAACGGATTTACATGATAAAGGTCACCAACAAAATCGTTCAAGTCGCAAATTTATATATATATATTTGAGTCCATATATATATATTGTAGGACCGGTTTTGACACCGTTCGATTGCGTAACGAACGTTTCACGTACGGAATCCGTGAACGAACGTGACCGAACACACGATAACGTACTTTTAATGTGATTCCATTGCTAAATTTGACAAGAACAATACAAGAATCACAAATCTACAACTTTCTCTCTCTACTTTCTCTCTCTAGAAAGTCTTCTCCAAGTCTTCTCCAAAAGTCTATCTCCAAATCTCTCTAACAATCTCTAACTAAAATCATGACATACCTCCTATTTATATGGTCAAGGCAACTAAATGAAAGTTCTCATTAATTACAAGTTTGCCACCTTGCCATTTCTAACTAAATATGACATAATACGCTTGATTTCTTCCGGCTTTTCACTATGACTCGGATTGACAAAGGTGATAAACAAAATATGCATCAACATATATATATATATATATATATATATATATATATATATATATATATATATATATATTAACGTGCCAATATAATCAAAAACGATGATTTTTTGAGAAAATCTCAAAGTTATGTGAGAATTCTAAGAAACAGAGAAACTTAGGATTTTGTGAGGTATATATGTATATTGATTTAAAACTCGTTCCTACATATAATAGGACGTGTAGAAATCAAACTGTGGGATTGCGCTATTTACGCACCCAAAGGTGAGTGTCACTAAACCCCTCTTTTTACTGCTTTGTATATATTTTGGGGGTAGAACACGCCAATAAAAGGGTTTAATAATGTTTTTGGAATAAAACATACC
This sequence comes from Helianthus annuus, assembly GCF_002127325.2. Classification (NCBI taxonomy): domain Eukaryota; kingdom Viridiplantae; phylum Streptophyta; class Magnoliopsida; order Asterales; family Asteraceae; genus Helianthus; species Helianthus annuus. The sequence continues at coordinate 97,937,119 of NC_035446.2, read as the reverse complement.
TTTTTGATATAAATGATATATATATTTTCGTTGAAAATATATGGATTTGTGAGAATATATGTTTCGCGGATGAAACGGCTATTGTTGAATATATGTTTCGGGGATGAAACGGTTTTTGTTGAATATGTGTTTCGGGGAAGAAACGGTTTTGTTGAATATATTTGTTTCGGGATGAAATGGGGATTGGTACGGTGTTTCCTAGGCAAAACAGACCATAAAGTTGGGACGGATGCCGGCCTGGTCTCAAGGAAAGGAGATTCAGCGGATTCGTACAACTTCGTGTATTAATATTGTCATATTAGTAGGATATATATATTGTATGTGAGGTAGACATCATATTGGTCTCGAGTGGACCCCGTGCCCATGATTTCGTTTAATCAGTTAAGTATTGCACGCGAGGAATTGTTGGTAGATCTATCGGGTTGACAACCCCGTTGTGACCGGTCGCCCCGTGTCAAGTCAAACGACGAATTGATATTCTGTTTATTGTCTAGCTTTGATTATTCCTGCATGGTAAATATATAGTTCGTATTGTCTAGCTAACATACGAGTCTGAAAATTGATGCTATGAATTTAATATACAAAACCTGGGTAAGAGTTTTATTGTCGGGTTGCTGAACCGCGACGGAGGACCCATGGATTTTATTAAGGGAGTAAAATGGGCTTTCTAAAAATTATATGGATGTTTTAAAATAAACACATAATTAGAAAGTTTTCCTTTGGAATGAATTATTTGTATGTGAATATGTGAACTCACCTTCCTTTGTGTTGACACTTGATTTTAACGTGTTCTACAGGTACTTGAGTTCGGCCTCGGGAATTATGGCGTATCTTGTGTTTGTTGATGCATGTTTTGTCACTTAAAATGTTGGAATGACTTTTAAACTTTCTGGGACAAATGTAATAAGATCCGTAAGGATCAATGACAACTTTATCTTGTCATGGTTATGTCGTGTTTTGAGACGTTAAGTTTAAAATCTATGTTTTAAATAAGTAATATTGTCCAACACTATAATGCATCAAACATCAAGATAGAAATGGGCACCAACTTCCATCACCACTACGTTTTATATTCCGCTGCGACATTTTTGGGGTGTGACAGAAGTTGGTATCAGAGCCAATGGTTGTTAGCGAACAAGATGTTTTCGGTGGAAAACACTAGACTTCAACCGAAGAATTTTGAGATTTAAAGTCCAAAATTCTCGAAGCCAAGATTTTTAAATAAACATGGGAAAATTTTATCATGTATGAAAACCATTATGTGTTTATGTGCATACATGATTTTCTGTTTATTTGGGCCTTAAGTTTTACTATTCATTTTGATCACACACTTACTTTGTACGGTTATGATATGTCACGTCTCGGCCTATAGAGCCATTAGTAGTCCTGCTCACTGATACTGTCGAGCCTACACTTGAGATTCTTTCGTTCGTCGTCACAGAATCGTTAATTCTGCTATTCAAGTCACGTGTTTTGCTACACCTCTTTTAAGTCTACACTCGCCGTAGGAAGAGGACTCGACCCGTTAGAGAAATCGCATTCGACTTCGAGAGCTGAGATAGCATCCGCTTTGAAGAAGCAGAAAGGGATTTGGGTCAATCGCTCTCACTGCGATCGACGATAATAGAACTAGAATAGATAGTTTTTGTTTCCTACTCACACGAAGTTATGCGGAGACTTGGAGACGAAGAAGGGCAAGATGAAAAATTTAGAGGGACAGATGGACTAGTATGATGAGCTAGCAGAGCTTGTTAGGAAGATGTTGGACTTCCAGGAATTAAAGCGTTAGTTGTTGTTTGTTTCTGTTGTTTGTTTCGTATGTCTCATTTGATAAACCCTATTTATGGCTTGCATGCCAAATTTTCAGATATTTAGGAGGAAATTTCATATTGTCTTATTGCGGGTGTTGATGTAGACACGCCGAATTTTGATTAGTCTTTGTACTAAAAAAAAGTTTTGTAAATTTCTAGTATAAATCAAATGGGTTTCTTTTGGTTTAAGAATTGTTCTCGTTAATATGTGGATATTATAAATGCGCAATGTTTGGTCCACTAGCATTTAATGATTGAAATATTTTTGGATATCGTCTTATGTTGATATTATTTTGTAATAATAGAAATGACGAAATGCCGCCAAAAGCGAGACAGGGTTCTGGACTACCTATTACCCTGGAAGAGTTGTCACAACTCATAGCCCAACACGTTAATACTGCCATGGAACAGCGCGATGCTAACCAAAATGATGGCCAGGAATGTGGATGGGGTGCTCACGGGCATGGTTTTGGTGGGACACAGATCGGAAACCCTTCAGGTGATATAATGATCGGAAGGTTTTAGTAGTTCCTGTGTTATGATATAATCGGAGCGTAATTCTGATTTTTCATTAACTTTGTGAACAGTACATAGACGTACACATAAAAAATCCAGGGTTGTAACCCAAGATCATTTACTGGTACCCTATGCAATGACGTGGCAACGGTATGCGTGATGTCGGGCCGTTACAGCGGATCGACCATTCAAATAAGTCCGCATTCCGAGCCTAGATCTGGGGATTCGCGAAAGCGAAAGTCTGAGAGTTCGAGGAAGGAAACCGATGAGAAGCGTGATAGGAAACGCAGTTCGAGGAAGGCGTATGTAGCCAGTTCTAGAAAGGATAGTGCCAGGGATGGCAGGAGTAGTATTGAGAGGAAGACTCACGGGGATGAGCGAAGAAAGTGCGCCAGATGTGGTCGAACTGGACATATGAGTCGCAAGTGCTATGCTAAGAGTACAACGGAGGGGGGGGGATACACTCAAGGGATGTTACGAGTGTGGTAAGCAAGGACATTTCAGGAGAGATTGTCCGGAAATGAAGGGTCAGAATACCGAGGGCAAAGTTTTCGAGATGAGTGCTGGGGAGCTTTGACGTAGATGCGAGAATGGATTGATTATCTGAGAATGAAGTGGGGACTATCGTTTGAGGAAGATAGCTAGGATACCTCGTCCTGATGACAGTGGAGAGAAGGAAGTTATTCACAAAGATCAACCGAGCCGAGTGTCGAGTGTTGAGGGATGAGAGTCGTCAGTGTTAGGAGAGTATCAAGTTGTTGCGAAAAGGCTATCCCGCGTTCTTTGTTAACGTGGTGGATATAAAGGCCAAATGTAGGAATATTGGAGAGATTTCTATCGATCGCAACTATCCGGAAGTCTTCCTAAAAAGACTTACCTGGATGGCCCCCTGCGGGACAGATCGAATCTCGAATTGATCTGGCACCCAGTGCTGCGCCCAGGTGCACAATCTCCTTATAGATTAAGCACCATCTGAGAATGATAGAAATGTCGAGTCAGTTTCAAGAACTACTGGACAAGGGTTTCATTCGATCAAGCTTTTCGCTTTGAGGCGCATCTGTTTTGTTGAGAGAAAGAAGGATGTATCCTTCAGGATGTGTGATGGTTTCAGAGAGCTGCACAAGTTGACTATCAAAAATCGGTACCCTTTTACCGAGGATTGACGATTTGTTCAATCAAGCTACCGGGATCCATGTCACGGCCCTCGGCCCCGGTTTGACCCGGTCCAGAGCCGTGGGGCAGGAAATCCCGTGGTATTTAATTTAGCTGACAGCGGAAGTCTTTAATACAGGATCTTTTAATACTAAAATGCCGATTTACTTTATTACATAATTTAGGGATAAACCCTGTTAATTTACATTAAAATGATTTCACTGGGAAATCTTTATTTCTCAAAACATGTTTCTTTTATTCATTTATATTGAGCCACTTCTCTAAGCTTGTAGTGCTTCACGGCACTTTTCTTGGATCACAACAGATCACCTGAAACATGTTTGAAAAAGGTTTTGTCAGCGGGGAAATACTGAGTGAATCATTCAGTTTACTGAAAACGACACCTTTGTTATAATTTACAGTATTAAGAGCGATTACAGTGTTCCCATATCAACCAACTACCCACAGTATTTGTCACTCGACCGGATCTGTGACTGTGGTTATATCACTGTTGGGTCCGTTCACCCAAAAGTGACGTATATCACTATTTAGGTCCGACTACCTAATAGTGTATATCATAATTTAGGCACGCTCACCTAAAATGATAAAAACAGTAGTAATGTGCACAATACCCCACATACCGGCTGTAATTTGGTGATTACAAAGACTTAATCCCTGTAATTATAACTTTGAAAATACTTTGGAGTATTGTAAAACAGTTGATAAAAAGAGAATGACTCACATTGCAGATTTAACGAGCAGTGTATAAGCCTACTGATTAGCCTTGTTTAACCTAATTTAAATAACAATGCACACAAACTGGGTTAGTAACTAATACAGAATTTACGACAATTCACGAGATTAAACCCTCACAACGATTGACAAAGTGCGATACTTAAACATCCAGCGGATTCACAACGAATGACAGAGTATAGCCCGAGTTCGGGCAGCACTCAAACATCCTGTCGAAAATCACGACGAATGACAAAGTATAAACCCAATTTGAGCAGCACTTAAACATTCGTTGGATAGTTTCAATCGATCGGACGTTGAATCGTAATAGCGATCGAGTTATTACCCTGTTTATCGCAGCAACGTTTAGTGATTCGTGTGTGTTTGTAGTAATTAGACTATATCTCAGCGTATATTTGTAATTTGATCATCGAACGAACAACAGAATGCAAGTGCCAGGCCCCTCTATTTATACCCAAAATTGGCGCCTCCCGCTAGTCGTGGAAGAATCCGTGGCACGTGCTGCGTGTCGCCTGGGGTGTCAAATTTGGGTAGGGTAGGTTAGTCACTGGTATTGGCCTGGTGAGTTGTTATTCGAACGAATCTCAATTTTGACAACAAATTCGGAAGATAATTATCAATTAGGGTTTAACACCCTTGAGTTTTAGGGGCCCTGATGTCACACCCCCAAAATCCCACACGCGGAGTACCACCGCTTGGAGGCGTGACTGACCAGGATCAAACCATCAATTATATCAAACATAGCATTTAATAATAATCATAAGTATAATTGATATTCAAAACCAAACACTGTTTAAGTAGCGGAAGCATTAAATGTAAAACCCAAATCATAAGTATCAATGTGTGAATGTAAAAGTGTTTAATATGCATTCACATGTCCTTGTCCACAACGACCCGCTTCTCCTCTGGTGCAAGCTCCAAATATACCTAAGGTCCTGCAAGGCATGCAGCAAATAATCAACAAACTAGTTGAGCGAGTTCACAGAAAGTAAGTCCATAACATAGTGCATAAGTATGGCTAGTGGGGGCTTCCCATACTAGTGTGTACTAACGGTGGGGGTTTCCCATGTTTATCCTGGCTAATGAGGGCTTCTCATTAACGGTACTTACTAGACTAACTTCCGACCATGTGTTCTTCTTTACCGAGAACAGGAAAACGTACAGGGTCACGTAGGCTTTACGTGACGTGCCCTTCCCCGAGGACAGTGGTACGCGTGGGGGCTACGTAGGCTTTACGCAGCGTGGCCTTCCGACCTGGAAGCCAGTGAATGGTATTGGGTTACGTAGGTTTTACGTAACGTGTCCTTCCCGACCCGGGAGACATATGGCAAATATACTGGGTTACGTAGGCTTTACGTAACGTGTCCTGACTAACCTGAGGACGATGGTCTATAGTCTAGAGAAATGCGTAAGTACGAGTAATCATTCTACATTCAACATATCCAACCCAATTCCCAACCCGGGAATCCCATGCCTTGGCTGTGTGAACTCACCTTGGTTTGCTCGGCAGATACACAAAGAGTATAGTAGCGAGTAATGGTCAATCACGTCCTATCATGGTGTTTATACAAGTTAGGTTCGGTTCACGTTGAGCACGTATGATTACACAGAGTTAACAAGCAAGCACACAAAGCATGGCCCAAACAAAACCAATTAAATCATGCGAAAGACTGTTCGTGCGGTTGGCAACTGGTCCGGATGGCATTTCGTGCGGATAGCCAGTCCGTGCGGACAGACAGGCCGTCCGGATCGACAGTTCGTGCGGACTGCCAACTCGTGCGGGTGACAATCCGTGCAGGTTACCCGTTCATGCGAGTGGGGTCTGGTGCGGCATAACAGTTCAATTCGTGTGGTCCATTCGTATGGCCAGTTCGTCCGGATTGAATCATCCGTGCGGGTGACAATCCGTCCGGATTGACAGTTCGTGCGGACTGTCAATTCGTGCTGACTGCTGGTTCGTGCGGATGTCAGTCCGGTTTACAATCCGTCCGGATTGAGATTTGTGTGACCGGATATCGTGAATTCAGTTACAATCACATAACAGTTCCTATTTCGATAATTATCGATCAAACAAGCAAATTTATCACGTACTCATATGAACCCTAACCGAATCGAAATCAACAAGAACAACGTTATAACATTCATACCGATCAACCCCATCATCTAAGCATATCATTGATCAAACTAGGGTTTCTACAAACAATTCACATAACCATAATATCATACACGATTTCCGATTTCATATACATGTGGCCAATCAACTCAAACATCATCATTAAACATTATCAACAACAAATCCGATTACATAGCATGATGACCGATTAACAAACATATCCGGCCGATCCACAAACATGTTCGACCGGTTACCTCACAAATTGATTAACCTATTACCATGTCCGATTAATCATTCCATCATGTAGTCCGATTCACAACAACATCATCATATAACAATTCCGAACATATAACATGTTAATCGATTATCAGACATCGATTCCTATCCATCAAACATATCCGGTCGATTAGTTCTAACATGTCCGACCGATTCAACAACACATTCAGCCGATTAACACACAAATCAAGTAAAGCAATCCAATTAAAACACTAACCGATCGGTCGAGGGTAATCCAAATCGGAATCGATTTCCGGTTGCTTGTGCCGTCCGGTTATGCGTGAGAAAGAGAGAGAGATGTTTTTGCTAGGGTTTTGTGTGTGTTGTGAGTTTTGGTAACAAATGAGAACAAGCAAGTCCCTAAGGTGTTTAATTTTGTGCGCATAAGGGAGTGGGCCGGCCCATCCGCTTGGGCTGCCCTTGGGCCGAGTGTGTTGTGCGATCCAATTTTTATTAACAACAACCACATTTAATACACAATACACGTAGCACATAATGACATATCATTTATTTAAATCAAATCTCGTAATCATAACATGTACGAAGTAGGTCTAAAGTCCGAGTTGTCACATTATCCCCAACTAATTGGAAATTTCGTCCCGAAATTTGGTATGCACTCACTGAGGAAGCTAGATAAACTGTATTGTTCACTGATTTTCCTGGGGTGTCACATCCTCCCCCCGTTGATCTGGAATTTCGTCCCGAAATTCCGAAGTAGTAGCTTCAGCCTCAGTAGTGGTTGCCTTGTTCCCGAATAACTGGGGGTACTTTTCTGTCATCCTGTCTTCGCGTTCCCAGGTGTACTCTGGGCCACGTTTGGAGTTCCAACGAACTCGGACAAGAGGGATTCTCTTGTGTTTGAGGACCTTCACATCCCGGTCCGTGATTTCCACTGGTTCCTCAACGAACTGCAATCGCTCGTCGATAGTGAGTTCCTTAAAAGGAATGATGAGATTTTCATCTGATAGGCACTTCTTTAAGTTCGATACGTGAAAGACATTGTGAACTGCCCCGAGTTCAGCTGGTAGGTTCAACTTGTAGGCTACCTTGCCAATCTTTTCTATGATTTCAAAGGGTCCGACATACCACGGATTTAGTTTGCCCCGTTTGCCAAAACGTACCACACCCTTCCAGGGTGAGACTTTCAATAAAACCCGGTCCCCGACCTCAAATTCCAATGGCTTTCTACGCTTGTCCGCGTAGGCTTTCTGACGGTCGCGTGCTGCCGCCATGCGTTGTCGTATCTGTGCTATCTTTTCTGTGGCGTCCACAACAATCTCTGGACCCGTGATCTGACTATCTCCCACCTCTGCCCAGCAGAGTGGTGACCGGCATTTACGCCCGTACAATGCCTCGAATGGAGCGGCTTGAATGCTGGTGTGATAGCTATTATTATACGAGAACTCCACCAAAGGGAGATGCTTTTCCCAGCCGTTGCCGAAATCGATAACGCATGCCCGAAGCATGTCTTCGAGAGTTTGGATCGTTCGCTCAGACTGCCCATCCGTCTGAGGATGATATGCTGTGCTCATGTCTAACCGTGAGCCGAAAGATTTGTGCATCGCTTGCCAAAGTTCTGACGTAAATCGTGCATCGCGATCCGAAATGATGGATGTGGGCACTCCGTGCCTCGAAACAACTTCCTTAAGGTAAACGTCTGCGAGTGTGGAGAACTTATCTGTTTCCTTTATAGGTAGGAAGTGTGCAGACTTGGTGAGTCGATCAACTATTACCCATATCGTATCGTTCCCACGCTGGGATCTAGGTAAGCTTGTGACAAAATCCATGGAAATTTCTTCCCATTTCCATTGCGGTATCTTAGGCTGCTGAAGTAGACCAGCTGGTTTCTGATATTCGACCTTGACTCTCGCACAGGTCAAGCATTTTCCAACGTACGTAGCGATGTGGGCCTTCATACTAGGCCACCAATAAGTAGTGCTAATGTCGTGGTACATTTTATCCGACCCTGGATGTACCGAATAGCGAGACTTGTGAGCTTCATCCATTACAAGTTCGCGTAGACCGCCATAAAGTGGGACCCAAATACGCCCCGTCACATAGTAGGCGCCGTCTGCCTTCTGTTCCATCTGTTGTTGTCACACCCCCAAAATCCACCTGCGGATAACACCCGCTTCGGGGGCGTGACCGACCAGGATCCAGCCACCAATTATACTGAATACTTAAGTTGATAACAAAAGTAATACTTACTAATCATAAGCTTAGCAAATATTAAGTTCAGAGTTTTAAGTTTTGGTTCAAAACAGTACTAAGTAGCGGAAGCATAAATAAAGTAGTAGTTAAACACGTTCATGTTTCAAAATAAGGTATCACCCAACACAAGGGTGAACAGACACTACACGTTCCCAAGCTGCAAGCTCCTTCGTCACTGGTTACCTGCAAAGCATGCAGTAAGGGGTCAACAATAATGCTGAGTGAGTTCACTAGTTGTCCAGTTTTAATTACCAAAAACTTTGTTTCACCGGTTAATTTATCCGTTTATACATGCCCTGGGGAGCTACCCCAAAAGTTAGCGACTAAACTGTTTTTCCAATACCGAACACTAGGTAACCGTTGCGTATCCGCAGGATGCCCCGATGTCAATGTTCTATCATCATTGACGGATTTCTGAGTACATTAGTTCACGACCGTCCCAAACCAGGGCACGGTGTGAGGCTGGTAAACACCTAAATAGCGCTATCAACTAATAACCCGCTCGCCTAACCCGGCGACTAATCGGTATTTGTAGTAGGGACTTGAGTGATAGAGTTTCGTTTAGTGCCGTTAGTTGCAATCCGTATAAACAGTAATTAACCAAAAGGTTTCCCAATACCCGGGAAGGAAAAGTAAGTTTTGTGTTCCCAATAACCAGGGAAAGTATGTAAATGGTATCCCCTTTTACCAGGGGATAGGATTGTTAGTCTCGTGTCCCAAACCACTGGGACGCATGCTTTTAAGTTGTGAACTCACCTTGGGTTGCTCGGTAGGTTTAGGTTACTTGTCAATCACGTTGGTCACCACGTCCTAACATGGTTACCGGTATAGGTCAGGTTCGGTGCACAAGCATTCACGTAAAAACATGCACATAACTACCACGTATCATGCATAACAATAAACAGTGGGTTATTGGGCCGGCCTTAACATTCACACATTTAACAGTAACACACAGATCAGTCAACAGCGTAATCCAGTCAACGATAGCCCAAGTTAACAGAATGGCCCAATAACCTAAATGAACAGCCCACTCGCAACCAGCTGGTCTCGAGTCGCAACCAAGTGGTCTTGAGTCGCAACCAGGTGGTTTCGGCTTGTCACGTTATGGTTGCGAGTCGCAACCGTGGTCTCGAGTTGTAACGTGTTGGTTGCGAGTCGCAACCGTCGTAGTCTCGAGTCGAAATCTCGTGGTTTCGACTTGTCATGCTTTGGTTGCGAGTCGCAATGGTGCGGTTTCGAGTCGGAATGCTGTCGTTGCGAGTCGTAATCTGTCACTTTCATATACACGTGATGATGCAGGCATGACAGTCTAAATTGTACACATGAAATCAGACCCATATTTGGAAACAGCCAATAAGGTTTCTACAAACACTTTGCCTAATCTGAGTATTAGAAATCTTAGATCAAACTTTTCCATTTTTACATCTTTAAGTCATATTCAAGCAAGTTCATCCTATCTTCATATTTTTCTAGGGTTTTCACAATAACAAATCACACATTTATGAACCAAAAATTTCATGCTTTCAACAAGATTATCATGGCAAGAACAAAGAACATACAACATATAGCCGAAATCTTATGTTTAGCATCATCATCTTAGTAAGAACTTTAAAGCATAGTATAGTTGGCTATGAACACTTGTAAACTACCATTATCAAGTCATTTTCAAACATGTCATCATATATTTTCAATCTTTACAAAACAACCTAATGATCATACATAAACCTACTAACCAAACATTTTTCTAGTTTATACACATATCATTCAAGCAAGAATACAAGGCATTTATCACATACTAACCGGTTAAGAAGGAGGAGAAAGAGAAGCCGAAAACAAAGGAAGAAAATGAGAGGAGATGAAGTGTCCGAGTGATCCGAGATTTCTTGACCGATATTCCTACCGCTTGCTCCAAGCTTGTACCGATTTTTGTAGAAGAAAAGTAGTGTTTGTAGAGGGTTTCTAGTGAAAGAGTTTTAGGAGTGTTTGTGTGTGTAAAGTGAAAGAATTGGGGAAAGGTGGGATATATATACACAAGAGGGGGGGGGGTCACGAGTTGGGCTTGGGGTTTCGGCCCAAGCCGGTTTCGGCTCAAGAGCCCACTCGAGACCGAGTGGCCCACTCGCAACCGCCCGGTTGCGAGTCATGGTCTCGGGTCGCGGTTACGGCTCTCATACATACATATATATTACATACACGCAACACATAAAATGCATAAAGGGTCACGTTTTCATTTAATAATATTTATATACACAAAATATTACAAGGTGATCGTTCGGAAAAACCTCGAGTGTCACATTATCCCCAAGTTTTAAGAACTTTCGTCCCGAAAGTTGAAGCAGCCACTGCCAAGCTAGCGTGTTTTAACGGGGTGTCACATCATCCCCCCGTTGGTTTGGAATTTCGTCCCGAAATTCGGTTGTAGCTTCAGTGCTGGGGTTTTCGTTTGGGAATAACTGGGGATACTTGGACTTCATCTGGTCCTCCCGCTCCCAGGTAAACTCTGGGCCGCGCCGTGAGTTCCAACGAACTCGCACCAGGGGTATCTGGCTACGTTTGAGGGTTTTGATTTCTCGATCCGTGATCTCAATCGGTTCCTCAGTAAAGTGTAGCTGTTCGTCAATCGTCAGTTCCTTAAAAGGAATCACAAGTGTTTCATCCGACAAACACTTCTTCAGGTTAGATACGTGAAAAACGTTGTGCACTGCACTCAGCTCTGCAGGCAGGTTCAATCTATAAGCTACCTTACCGATTTTCTCGGTAATTTCGAACGGTCCAACATACCGTGGATTCAGCTTGCCCCGTTTACCGAAACGGACCACACCCTTCCAGGGTGAGACTTTAAGTAGAACCCGGTCCCCGACCTGGAATTCTAGCGGTCTCTTACGCTTGTCAGCGTAGCTTTTCTGACGGTCACGAGCTGCCGCCATGCGTTGCCTGATCTGGGAAATCTTCTCCGTTGTATCTACCACTAGTTCTGGGCCTGTGAGTTGACTGTCACCTATTTCCGCCCAGCAGAGAGGTGATCGGCATTTACGACCGTACAATGCCTCAAAAGGTGCCGCCTGAATGCTAGTGTGGTAGCTGTTGTTGTAGGAGAATTCCACCAACGGTAGATGCTTCTCCCAGTTCTTGCTAAAATCGATCACACATGCTCTAAGCATGTCTTCCAAGGTTTGGATGGTGCGTTCAGACTGCCCATCCGTTTGCGGGTGATAAGCGGTGCTCATGTCCAAACGTGAGCCAAAGGATTTGTGCATAGCTTGCCACAATTCGGAAGTAAAACGAGCGTCTCGGTCGGAAATAATAGAAGTTGGCACCCCGTGCCTGGAGACTACTTCCTTTAAATAGATTTCTGCTAAGGTAGAAAACTTGTCCGTTTCTTTAATGGCCAAAAAGTGTGCAGACTTAGTCAAACGATCTACTATCACCCAGATAGTATTATTCCCGCGTTGAGATCTAGGTAGCCCTGTAACAAAATCCATGGAAATTTGCTCCCATTTCCATTTCGGGATTTCCGGCTGCTGGAGTAGGCCTGCTGGTTTCTGATACTCGATTTTGACTCTTGCGCAGGTCAAACATTTGCCAACATAGGCTGCTATGTGGGCCTTCATGCCAGGCCACCAGTAAGTGGTCCTTAAGTCGTGGTACATCTTATCTGCACCAGGATGTACCGAATAACGGGACTTATGGGCTTCGTCCATCACAAGTTCTCGTAGATCTCCGTAAAGTGGGACCCAAATGCGCCCTGCCACATAGTAGGCGCCGTCCTCTTTCTGTTCTAGTTGTTGTCTCGATCCCCGCAGGGACTCAGCCCTGATGTTTTCCGGTTTCAGAGCTTCAACCTGAGCATTTCGAATCTGGGTAGGGAGACTAGACTGGATGGTAAGTTGTAATGCTCGCACGCGCCGTGGTATAGTGTCCTTTCGGCTGAGGGCGTCTGCCACGACATTGGCCTTGCCCGGATGGTACTTGATGGCGCATTCATAATCATTCAGAAGTTCGACCCATCGACGTTGTCGCATGTTTAACTCCTTCTGCTTGAAGATATGCTCGAGACTCCTGTGATCGGTGTAAATGGTGCACTTGGTACCGTACAGGTAATGTCTCCATATCTTAAGCGCAAATATTACCGCTCCCAGTTCCAAATCATGCGTTGTGTAGTTCCTTTCATGTGTCTTAAGTTGTCGGGATGCGTAAGCAATGACTTTCTCGCGTTGCATCAACACGCAACCGAGCCCATGAATAGACGCATCACAGTAAACCACAAAGTCGTCCGTTCCTTCAGGTAACGAGAGAATTGGAGCACTGCAGAGGTTATCCTTAAGCCTCTGAAAAGCAGATTCCTGTGCTTCATTCCACTTGTAGGTGACGCCTTTCTGAGTGAGTGTCGTGAGAGGTTGTGCAATCTTAGAGAATCCCTAAATAAATCTGCGGTAGTAACCTGCCAATCCTAAGAATTGGCGAACTTCAGTGGGAGTCTTAGGGGTAGGCCAATTCTTTATAGAGTCGATCTTTGCAGGGTCGACGTGGATTCCGTCCTTGTTAACCACGTGCCCAAGGAAATGGACTTCTCGAAGCCAGAAGTCGCATTTCGAGAACTTGGCATACAGTTGCTCATTGCGAAGGAGTTCGAGGATAAGGCGTAGGTGCTGTTCATGCTCTTCCTGACTCTTCGAGTAGATCAAGATGTCGTCTATAAACACGATCACAAATTTGTCGAGGTAGGGTTTGCATACTCGGTTCATAAGATCCATGAACACTGCAGGGGCGTTGGTCATTCCGAAGGGCATAACGAGGAATTCATAATGACCATAACGAGTTCTGAATGCAGTTTTGGAGATGTCTTCGTTACGGACCCTTAACTGATGGTAGCCTGATCGCAGATCAATCTTAGAATAGTAGCTCGATCCTTGCAGTTGATCAAACAAATCGTCGATTCGCGGGAGGGGGTAACGATTCTTGATGGTAACCTTGTTCAACTCACGATAGTCTATGCACATTCGGAACGTGCCATCCTTCTTCTTAACAAAGAGTACCGGTGCTCCCCAGGGTGATGAACTAGGACGGATAAATCCTTTATCCAATAGTTCTTGTAATTGCGTCGAGAGTTCCTTCAATTCTGCAGGGGCTAAACGGTAAGGTGCACGAGCTATAGGCGCTGCTCCAGGAGCCAGCTCGATTTGGAATTCGACCTGACGATGGGGAGGGAGTCCAGGTAATTCCTCAGGAAATACCTCGGGGTAGTCTCGCACTACTGGAAAATCTTCAATCCTCTTTTCCTTTTCCTGCGTGTTGGTAACAAGTGCTAAGACAGCGGTGTGCCCTTTCCGTAAACACTTCTGGGCCTTCAAGAACGAGATAATGCCGGAGATTTCTCCACCCTTGCCACCTTGTACAATGAGGGGTTTGCCAGAACGGCGAGGAATACGAACTGCTTTCTCTTGACAGAGGATCTCAGCGCGATGCTTGGATAACCAATCCATACCAATAACGACGTCGAAGCTTCCAAGAGTAACAGGGAAAAGATCGATACTAAATGTCTGACCAGACAACTCTAGTTTGCAGCCTTTGACAACATGTGAGGCTTCGATGTTTCTTCCATTAGCTAACTCGACGATATGAGGAGAACTTAGTAACGAAAGCGGACGCTTAAGCTTCTTACTAATACGTAGGGATACATAACTAGCATCGGCACCGGAATCAAATAACACAGAAACATAACGATCATCGAGTAGGAACTTACCCGTCACGACATTGGGGTCATTCCTTGCTTCACCAGCTCCAATCACGAAAGCCCTTCCTCTAGCACCATTCCCGGCATTGTTGTTCTGATTGTTGTTCCCAGCTCCCTGATTATTGTTGCGATTCTGATTCAGTTCAGGGCAATCCTTCTTAAAGTGCCCCTCAGCTCCACACTTAAAACATGCCCGGTTGTTTCCCTGCTGCTGTTGCTGTTGGGGTTGTTGCTGATTCTGTCTTGCTGGGAACTGGCTTCGACAATCCTTGGCGTCGTGCCCCATCTTGTGGCATCGCTGACACTGGCCCTTGTTACATGCCCCATTGTGGTGCTTGTTACACTTGTTGCACTTAGGGTAGCTTCCCCGGTAGCCACCTTGTTGCTGAGTACCCTTGTTGTTTTCAGTTTTCCTCTGCTGTGCTGGGGCCTGTGTGGGGTTAGCATCCTTGCTTTGACTTCCTTCCCACTTACGCTTGCTGTCACTAGAAGTTCCGACAGTAGCACTGATCCTTTTGGGCAACCTGCCCTCTTCCACGGCCTGATCGGTAAGTTTGTGAGCAAGTCGAACAATCGGCTGAATGGTAGTGTGGTTGGCTGAAGTGACGTGGCTTCGAATCTCTGGAGCCAAACCCTTGATGTACAGTTCGATTCTTCGATACATTGGTCGAGACAGGTTTGGGCAAAGAGCAGCATAATCGTTGGACAGCTTGGTGTATGTTTCAATTTCCGACCCAACCATCTTGAGCTCGTAGTACTCATTCTCAAGCTTGTGGATGTCATCCCGGTGACAGTATTCATCCTTAATCATGTCCTTGAAATCCTCCCACGCAGTAGCATTAGCAGTTTCCAACCCAAACATCTGAATCTGCGCCTTCCACCAAGAAAGCGCGCTTCCTTCAAGCGTAGCAGTAGCAAATTTCACCCAATTTGCATGGGGACACTCGCAAATAGCAAAGACAGCTTCAATTTTCTCAATCCAATGCAGAAGACCTATGGCACCCTCAGTGCCGTTGAAAGGGAGAGGCTTGCAATCCATGAAAGTTTTGAAAGTACACACTGGTGGTTGCGCAGGTGCATGCTGACCTATAGGGTGAGAAGCGAAGCGTATAGGTTTAGAGGCGAAAAGTCGATGTGGCGGTAGGATCTAAACATCCTAAAACAACGAGCTTACCTATAGGGTGAGCTGCGAAAGCTGCAGCCACAGTGTTGAGCAGGTTAGTGAACTGAGCCTGCGTCATGTTAATGTTTCCTCTTCCGCGTCCACTCATTGTCTTCATAACCAGAAAACACAGTATGAGTGTGATGCCGTAATGTAGCGAGAATGAGATAGAAGAGAGAGGTGTTTCTATCTAGTTTAGGCACACTAGTACGTATATCATAACAGGAAACATAAAGTAAGCAACAAGTAAACACTGGTCCGAGCTGTGAGGTCAAATGTGTCGAGCCTTGCACTTGGAGTGTAGTGTCGTCGCGAGTCACGGGTTATAGTCTGGTTTTCTCCAAAAAGATTTTTCCCTTTTTAAAACCAAGTTCACTATAACCAATGGCTCTGATACCAATCTGTCACACCCCCAAAATCCACCTGCGGATAACACCCGCTTCGGGGGCGTGACCGACCAGGATCCAGCCACCAATTATACTGAATACTTAAGTTGATAACAAAAGTAATACTTACTAATCATAAGCTTAGCAAATATTAAGTTCAGAGTTTTAAGTTTTGGTTCAAAACAGTACTAAGTAGCGGAAGCATAAATAAAGTAGTAGTTAAACACGTTCATGTTTCAAAATAAGGTATCACCCAACACAAGGGTGAACAGACACTACACGTTCCCAAGCTGCAAGCTCCTTCGTCACTGGTTACCTGCAAAGCATGCAGTAAGGGGTCAACAATAATGCTGAGTGAGTTCACTAGTTGTCCAGTTTTAATTACCAAAAACTTTGTTTCACCGGTTAATTTATCCGTTTATACATGCCCTGGGGAGCTACCCCAAAAGTTAGCGACTAAACTGTTTTTCCAATACCGAACACTAGGTAACCGTTGCGTATCCGCAGGATGCCCCGATGTCAATGTTCTATCATCATTGACGGATTTCTGAGTACATTAGTTCACGACCGTCCCAAACCAGGGCACGGTGTGAGGCTGGTAAACACCTAAATAGCGCTATCAACTAATAACCCGCTCGCCTAACCCGGCGACTAATCGGTATTTGTAGTAGGGACTTGAGTGATAGAGTTTCGTTTAGTGCCGTTAGTTGCAATCCGTATAAACAGTAATTAACCAAAAGGTTTCCCAATACCCGGGAAGGAAAAGTAAGTTTTGTGTTCCCAATAACCAGGGAAAGTATGTAAATGGTATCCCCTTTTACCAGGGGATAGGGTTGTTAGTCTCGTGTCCCAAACCACCGGGACGCATGCTTTTAAGTTGTGAACTCACCTTGGGTTGCTCGGTAGGTTTAGGTTACTTGTCAATCACGTTGGTCACCACGTCCTAACATGGTTACCGGTATAGGTCAGGTTCGGTGCACAAGCATTCACGTAAAAACATGCACATAACTACCACGTATCATGCATAACAATAAACAGTGGGTTATTGGGCCGGCCTTAACATTCACACATTTAACAGTAACACACAGATCAGTCAACAGCGTAATCCAGTCAACGATAGCCCAAGTTAACAGAATGGCCCAATAACCTAAATGAACAGCCCACTCGCAACCAGCTGGTCTCGAGTCGCAACCAGGTGGTCTTGAGTCGCAACCAGGTGGTTTCGGCTTGTCACGTTATGGTTGCGAGTTGCAACCGTGGTCTCGAGTTGTAACGTGTTGGTTGCGAGTCGCAACCGTCGTAGTCTCGAGTCGAAATCTCGTGGTTTCGACTTGTCATGCTTTGGTTGCGAGTCGCAATGGTGCGGTTTCGAGTCGGAATGCTGTCGTTGCGAGTCGTAATCTGTCACTTTCATATACACGTGATGATGCAGGCATGACAGTCTAAATTGTACACATGAAATCAGACCCATATTTGGAAACAGCCAATAAGGTTTCTACAAACACTTTGCCTAATCTGAGTATTAGAAATCTTAGATCAAACTTTTCCATTTTTACATCTTTAAGTCATATTCAAGCAAGTTCATCCTATCTTCATATTTTTCTAGGGTTTTCACAATAACAAATCACACATTTATGAACCAAAAATTTCATGCTTTCAACAAGATTATCATGGCAAGAACAAAGAACATACAACATATAGCCGAAATCTTATGTTTAGCATCATCATCTTAGTAAGAACTTTAAAGCATAGTATAGTTGGCTATGAACACTTGTAAACTACCATTATCAAGTCATTTTCAAACATGTCATCATATATTTTCAATCTTTACAAAACAACCTAATGATCATACATAAACCTACTAACCAAACATTTTTCTAGTTTATACACATATCATTCAAGCAAGAATACAAGGCATTTATCACATACTAACCGGTTAAGAAGGAGGAGAAAGAGAAGCCGAAAACAAAGGAAGAAAATGAGAGGAGATGAAGTGTCCGAGTGATCCGAGATTTCTTGACCGATATTCCTACCGCTTGCTCCAAGCTTGTACCGATTTTTGTAGAAGAAAAGTAGTGTTTGTAGAGGGTTTCTAGTGAAAGAGTTTTAGGAGTGTTTGTGTGTGTAAAGTGAAAGAATTGGGGAAAGGTGGGATATATATACACAAGAGGGGGGGGGGTCACGAGTTGGGCTTGGGGTTTCGGCCCAAGCCGGTTTCGGCTCAAGAGCCCACTCGAGACCGAGTGGCCCACTCGCAACCGCCCGGTTGCGAGTCATGGTCTCGGGTCGCGGTTACGGCTCTCATACATACATATATATTACATACACGCAACACATAAAATGCATAAAGGGTCACGTTTTCATTTAATAATATTTATATACACAAAATATTACAAGGTGATCGTTCGGAAAAACCTCGAGTGTCACAGTTGTCGTGAGCCGCGTAAGGCTTCAGCCTTGACATTTTCGGGCCTCAGTGCTTCTATCTGAGCAGCTCGTATCTGAGCAGGAAGGCTAGACTGAATCGTAAGCTGTAGCGCTCGCACGCGCCGTGGTAGAGTGTCTTTCCGACTGAGGGCGTCAGCCACAACATTGGCTTTGCCTGGATGGTACTTGATAGCGCATTCGTAGTCGTTAAGTAGCTCGACCCATCTTCGTTGACGCATATTCAAATCCTTCTGCTTAAGAATATGCTCGAGACTCCTGTGATCGGTGTAAATCGTGCACCTGGTACCGTACAGGTAGTGTCGCCATATTTTAAGCGCGAATACAACAGCTCCCAGCTCTAAATCGTGCGTCGTGTAGTTCCGTTCATGAATTTTGAGTTGACGAGAGGCGTAAGCGATAACCTTGTCGCGCTGCATTAACACACATCCAAGTCCCCGAATGGATGCATCACAATAAACCACGAAGTCGTCTGTGCCCTCTGGCAATGAGAGGATAGGTGCACTGCAAAGTCTATCCTTTAGGTGCTGAAAAGCGGTCTCCTGGGGCTCTCCCCAGCGATAGGTAACACCCTTCTGTGTCAGTAACGTAAGTGGCTGAGCAATCTTCGAGAAATCCTTGATAAACCGTCTGTAGTAACCTGCCAGACCCAAGAATTGGCGTATCTCTGTCGGTGTACGCGGTGCAGGCCAGTTCCTGATCGAATCTACCTTGGATGGATCAACATGGATCCCATCCTTGTTCACTACGTGGCCTAAGAAGTGGACTTCACGAAGCCAGAAGTCGCATTTAGAAAGTTTGGCGTACAGCTGTTCCTTCCGAAGGAGTTCCAAAATAAGACGAAGATGCTGCTCGTGTTCCTCCTGACTCTTGGAGTAAATCAGGATGTCGTCGATGAATACTATGACGAACTTGTCAAGATAGGGTTTGCAGACCCTGTTCATAAGATCCATAAATACAGCAGGCGCGTTTGTCAACCCGAATGGCATGACGAGAAACTCGTAGTGACCGTAACGAGTTCTGAAGGCTGTCTTGGAGACGTCCTCATCCCGGACTCTCAACTGATGGTACCCCGACCTCAAGTCTATCTTCGAGTAGTAACACGACCCTTGCAACTGGTCGAATAAGTCGTCGATGCGTGGAAGAGGATAACGGTTCTTCACCGTCACCTTGTTGAGTTCACGGTAGTCGATGCACATCCTGAACGTACCGTCTTTCTTCTTCACAAAGAGTACTGGAGCTCCCCAAGGCGAAGAGCTTGGTCGTATGAAACCCTTTTCCAAGAGTTCCTGCAGTTGCTTTGACAGTTCCTCCAATTCCGATGGAGCTAGACGATATGGTGCGCGAGCTATGGGTGCTGCTCCTGGAGCGAGCTCGATCTGAAATTCGACCTGACGGTGAGGCGGTAAGCCAGGTAAGTCTTCAGGAAACACCTGAGGGTAATCACGTACAACTGGAATATCCTCCAATTTCTTTTCCTTTGTTGAAGCATCTGAAACAAGAGCCAAAATGGCTGTGTGACCCTTACGTAAGCATTTCTGAGCCTTCAAGAAGGAGATGATGCCAACCACTGCACCACTCTTGTCGCCTTGAACTTCTAGAGGTTCCTGACCCAAACGAGGAATGCGAATAACCTTTTCGCTGCATAAAATTTCTGCCTGGTGTTGAGATAACCAATCCATCCCAATCACGACGTCGAAGCTACCCAAAACTATGGGAATGAGATCAATAGAGAAGGCTTGACCAGCTAAGATAAGAGTACAACCCTGAACTACGTGCGTGGCTTCTAGACTTTTACCGTTAGCTAACTCGACTACATGTTTGGTGGGTAAAAGTGTTGGTGCACGTTTTAGTAGTTGACACATTTTCACAGACATATAGCTTGTATCCGCACCCGAATCAAATAAAACAGTAACGTAAATATTGTCGAGGAGAAACTTACCCATAACAACGTTGGGATCGTTCACTGCATCGCCTCGACCTAGCACAAAAGCACGACCACGAGCTTCATTGCCGTTGTTGTTGTTGTTCCCGCCGTTATTGTTGCCGTTGCCCTGGTTGTTGTTGTTGTTGCGGTTCTGGTTCAACTGAGGGCAATCGCGTTTGAAGTGACCTTCAGCCCCACACTGGAAACATCCCCGGTTTCCACGCTGTGGCTGCTGCTGCTGCTGGTTCTGTGGAGCTGGTTGCTGAGGCTGCTGATTCTGATTCGCAGGCCGTGGACTCCTACAGTCTTTGGCCTCGTGCCCCATCTTAAGGCACCTTTGACAACGACCCTTGTTACACGGGCCGTGGTGATGCCTGTTGCAGTTGTGGCACCTGGGTTGACTACCCTGATATCTCCTCTGTCTGTGACCACTAGAGGATTGCTGACTGGGACTCTGATAGTGATCGATCTTCTGCTGCTGAGCTTGTGGCTGAACAGATGCTGAACCTTTGCTAGAATCTCCATCCCATTTTCTTTTACTGTCACCAGATGTAGCAGGAGTAACTGAGGTGGTGACGTTAGCAGTAGCATTAACACGCTTGGGCAGTCTATTCTGATCCACTGCCTGATCGGTGATGCGATGAGCAAGGCGCTGGATTTCCTGGATGTTTTCGAGGTTAGCCGACGTCACGTGGCTTTGAATCTCTGGCGCCAATCCCTTGAGGTACAACTCAATGCGCTTGTATGGAGGGTCCACCATAGTAGGACACAGAACGGCCAGCTCATTGGACCGTTTGGTATACGCTTCGATTTCCGATCCAACCATTTTCAAGTTATAAAGCTCATCCTCCAACTTATGAATATCCTCACGTGTACAGTACTCACGCTTGATGAGTTCCTTGAAGTCGTTCCATGGGGTGGCGTTAGCAGCTGCCAACCCTAAGATCTGGACTTGGGCGTTCCACCAAGTCAATGCTATCCCCTCCAAAGTGCCGGTGGCAAACTTGACCTTGCGGGCTTCAGGGCACTCGCACATTTCAAAGACTGATTCTAACTTCTCGAACCAGTGGAGTAGTCCCACTGCTCCTTCCGTGCCGCTGAAGGTGTTTGGACGACAGTCCATGAAATTCTTAAATGTGCAGACAGGCTGCTGCGCGTGTTGACCTATTGTATACGAGTAGGGCAAAGTTTAAATACAAGAGCTAGTTTAGGAGTGTAGGATCTAAAGATCCTAGCGTAAGTTATGACTACAGGTTATCCTACCTGCTTGAGCAGCCGCAAGTGCCGCTGTGACTTGGGCTTGAACGAGAGCCTCTAGCTGGGCTTGTGTCATGTTGATTCTTCCAGACATGATCTTCATGGTAACAAGTAGCATAGGTAAGAATGGTTCGCGAATAGGGCGATGACAGAAAAGTATAGGCATATAGGTGTTCTCATGAAATCAAAGCATGTGTATCTAAGCGTAATGCGAGCAAAGTTCTAAACAATTCTAGCATACAGGCAATAAACCTTATTACCTAGGATGTCGAGCCTTGCACGTGGAGCGAAGCGTCGTTGTGGATCGTTGAGAGCACTGTTCTGGTTATAGTCCGGTTTTAATAAAAACGTTTTCCCATATTAAAACCAAGTTCTCTATAACCAATGGCTCTGATACCAATCTGTCACACCCCCAAAATCCCACACGCGGAGTACCACCGCTTGGAGGCGTGACTGACCAGGATCAAACCATCAATTATATCAAACATAGCATTTAATAATAATCATAAGTATAATTGATATTCAAAACCAAACACTGTTTAAGTAGCGGAAGCATTAAATGTAAAACCCAAATCATAAGTATCAATGTGTGAATGTAAAAGTGTTTAATATGCATTCACATGTCCTTGTCCACAACGACCCGCTTCTCCTCTGGTGCAAGCTCCAAATATACCTAAGGTCCTGCAAGGCATGCAGCAAATAATCAACAAACTAGTTGAGCGAGTTCACAGAAAGTAAGTCCATAACATAGTGCATAAGTATGGCTAGTGGGGGCTTCCCATACTAGTGTGTACTAACGGTGGGGGTTTCCCATGTTTATCCTGGCTAATGAGGGCTTCTCATTAACGGTACTTACTAGACTAACTTCCGACCATGTGTTCTTCTTTACCGAGAACAGGAAAACGTACAGGGTCACGTAGGCTTTACGTGACGTGCCCTTCCCCGAGGACAGTGGTACGCGTGGGGGCTACGTAGGCTTTACGCAGCGTGGCCTTCCGACCTGGAAGCCAGTGAATGGTATTGGGTTACGTAGGTTTTACGTAACGTGTCCTTCCCGACCCGGGAGACATATGGCAAATATACTGGGTTACGTAGGCTTTACGTAACGTGTCCTGACTAACCTGAGGACGATGGTCTATAGTCTAGAGAAATGCGTAAGTACGAGTAATCATTCTACATTCAACATATCCAACCCAATTCCCAACCCGGGAATCCCATGCCTTGGCTGTGTGAACTCACCTTGGTTTGCTCGGCAGATACACAAAGAGTATAGTAGCGAGTAATGGTCAATCACGTCCTATCATGGTGTTTATACAAGTTAGGTTCGGTTCACGTTGAGCACGTATGATTACACAGAGTTAACAAGCAAGCACACAAAGCATGGCCCAAACAAAACCAATTAAATCATGCGAAAGACTGTTCGTGCGGTTGGCAACTGGTCCGGATGGCATTTCGTGCGGATAGCCAGTCCGTGCGGACAGACAGGCCGTCCGGATCGACAGTTCGTGCGGACTGCCAACTCGTGCGGGTGACAATCCGTGCAGGTTACCCGTTCGTGCGAGTGGGGTCTGGTGCGGCATAACAGTTCAATTCGTGTGGTCCATTCGTATGGCCAGTTCGTCCGGATTGAATCATCCGTGCGGGTGACAATCCGTCCGGATTGACAGTTCGTGCGGACTGTCAATTCGTGCTGACTGCTGGTTCGTGCGGATGTCAGTCCGGTTTACAATCCGTCCGGATTGAGATTTGTGTGACCGGATATCGTGAATTCAGTTACAATCACATAACAGTTCCTATTTCGATAATTATCGATCAAACAAGCAAATTTATCACGTACTCATATGAACCCTAACCGAATCGAAATCAACAAGAACAACGTTATAACATTCATACCGATCAACCCCATCATCTAAGCATATCATTGATCAAACTAGGGTTTCTACAAACAATTCACATAACCATAATATCATACACGATTTCCGATTTCATATACATGTGGCCAATCAACTCAGACATCATCATTAAACATTATCAACAACAAATCCGATTACATAGCATGATGACCGATTAACAAACATATCCGGCCGATCCACAAACATGTTCGACCGGTTACCTCACAAATTGATTAACCTATTACCATGTCCGATTAATCATTCCATCATGTAGTCCGATTCACAACAACATCATCATATAACAATTCCGAACATATAACATGTTAATCGATTATCAGACATCGATTCCTATCCATCAAACATATCCGGTCGATTAGTTCTAACATGTCCGACCGATTCAACAACACATTCAGCCGATTAACACACAAATCAAGTAAAGCAATCCAATTAAAACACTAACCGATCGGTCGAGGGTAATCCAAATCGGAATCGATTTCCGGTTGCTTGTGCCGTCCGGTTATGCGTGAGAAAGAGAGAGAGATGTTTTTGCTAGGGTTTTGTGTGTGTTGTGAGTTTTGGTAACAAATGAGAACAAGCAAGTCCCTAAGGTGTTTAATTTTGTGCGCACAAGGGAGTGGGCCGGCCCATCCGCTTGGGCTGCCCTTGGGCCGAGTGTGTTGTGCGATCCAATTTTTATTAACAACAACCACATTTAATACACAATACACGTAGCACATAATGACATATCATTTATTTAAATCAAATCTCGTAATCATAACATGTACGAAGTAGGTCTAAAGTCCGAGTTGTCACACCTGATCCTAATTCCGATTGTTCTGAAAATTTTAGGGTTAATGCAGAATTACTTGGGTTTCTCAATTAGGGTTTCCTTATTAGACAATTAACATAATAAGTATTAATTTTAGTGAGAGTTGTTACATCCTCCCCACCTTTAGAAAAATCTCGTCCTCGAGATTTACTTGAATAGGTGAGGATATTTCCGCTTCATTTCTGATTCCAGCTCCTAAGTGTATTCTGGTCCTCTTTTTGAATCCAATTTGACTTTGACTAGCACTAGTCGTTTGTGCTTAAGAAAATTGATCTTTCTATCTTCTATCTACAGTGGTTTCTCTACAAATTTTAACTTTTCATTTACCTCTACATCTTGAAGAGGTACTACCAGGGATTCGTGTGAGAGACATTTCTTGAGGTTGGATACATGAAATACATCATGTACTCCAGCTAATTCTTCTGGTAGTTGTAAACGATAAGCAACTGGTCCTATTCGTTGCATTACTGGAAATGGTCCTACGTACCTTGGACTCAGCTTTCCTTTCTTACCAAATCGTACTACTCCTTTCCAAGGAGAGACTTTCAAAAGTACTTTGTCTCCGACTTGAAACTCTAGTGGCTTGTGGCGATTGTCTGCATAGCTTTTCTGGCGATCTCTAGCAGTCTTCAGTCTTTCTTTGGTTTGAGTTATCTTGTCAGTGGTTTCTTGCACAATTTCAGGACCTGATAATTGACTTTCTCCTATTTCTGCCCAACAAACTGGAGTTCTGCACTTGCGTCCATACAGTGCTTTGAATGGGGCAGCTTCGATGCTTGAGTGATAACTATTGTTATAGGAGAATTCAATTAAGGATAAGTGGTTATCCCAATTACCACCAAAATCTATCACACAAGCTCGGAGCATGTCTTCCAGGGTTTGTATCGTCCTTTCACTTTGTCCGTCTGTTTGAGGATGATATGCGGTACTTAAATTTAGTCGAGTTCCCATTGCTTCCCGAAAACTAGTCCAGAAATGGGAAGTGAAACGACTATCCCTATCCGATACAATGGAGAGCGGAACTCCATGTAAGGATACTACTTCGTCTACGTACAACTTGGCTAACCTTTCCATGCTAAAGGTCTCCTTCATGGGTAGAAAATGGGCTGATTTGGTTAATCGATCCACAATTACCCAAATCGTATCATTACCCTTCCTGGTTTTGGGTAACTTAGTAACAAAATCCATGGTTATGAGTTCCCATTTCCATACTGGCATTTCTAATTGTTGTAGTAGTCCTGAAGGTTTCTGGTGTTTGGCTTTAACTTGTGAACAAGTAAGACACTTAGATACATATTCAGCTATATCCTTTTTCATTCCTATCCACCAAAAATTGTTTCTTAAATCTTGGTACATCTTATTGTTTCCTGGATGCATGGTATACCTAGATTTATGAGCTTCCACTAGAATCTTATTTCTTAGTTCTCCCTGCTTAGGTACCCAAATTCTTTTCTTGTGGAATCTCCAAATTCCATCATTTCCTTGTTCTAGTTCCTTTATATATCCTTTCATTCCTTCAGCATCGTCCTCGATTGTTGTTTCCTGAACTTTCTTCAATTGTTCCATTAAATCTAATTGTAGATTTAATCTAAGCATACGAACTCATCGTTGCTTCTCATGATACTTATGACTTAAGGCATCTGCAACTACGTTCGCCTTTCCTTCGTGATATTGAATATCACAGTCGTAATCACTTAGGATTTCCATCCATCTTCTTTGCCTCATGTTCAATTCTTTTTGCCCAAATATGTACCTTAAACTTTTATGATCGGTATAAACAGTAAACTTACTTCCATACAGATAATGTCTCCAAATCTTAAGGGCAAAAATTATAGCTCCTAATTCTAAATCATGAGTCGTATAATTTTCCTCGTGTTTCTTTAACTGCCTGGAGGCATACGCAATTACCCTCTTGCGTTGCATCAACACAAATCCAAATCCTAATTTTGAAGCATCACAATATACTTCAAAATCTTCCGTTCCTTTTGGCAAAGCTAAAATTGGAGCATTTGTCAATCTTTGTTTTAATATCTTAAAAGCTTCTTCTTGTCTAGGTCCCCATTCAAACTTAACTGCTTGTTCTGAAAATCCTGATCCTGATTCTGATTGTTCTGAAAATTTTAGGGGCCCTGATCCTGATTCCGATTGTTCTGAAAATTTGTCAATTAGGGTTTAACCCCCTTGAGTTTTAGGGGCCCTGATCCTGATTCCGATTATTCTGAAAATTTTAGGGTTAATGCAGAATTAATTGTGTTTCTCAATTAGGGTTTCCTTATTAGACAATTAACATAATAAGTATTAATTTTAGTGAGAGTTGTTACAATCCAGCTGCTACACGAAGATCGATCTACGATCAGGATATCATCACTTGAAGGTTGTTGACGAAGATATTCCGAGGACTGCTTTTCGAACACGATATAGCCATTACGAGTTATTAGTCATGCCTTTTGACTAAATTAATGCGCCATTTATAGTCATGGGTCTCCTGAACAGGGTATGGAAACCCTAATTGGATAAGTTTGTGATAATATTCATCGACGATATACTTGCCTATTTGCGAACCAAAAAGAATCATGAGTAACACTTGAAGTTGACTATGGAGTTGTTGAGGAATAAGGAAGGCAAGCACGTAGATCAATCTAAAATTAGAGTGATCGAATAATGAGAAGCGCCAAAGACCCCATCGGGAGTATGACGATTCATAAGACTAGTTGGGTGCTACCGGAGATTTATTAAGAATTTCTCTAAATTAGTGCAGGCTTCGACACTAATAACCCCAAAAGGAAAAAGGGGATTTATTGGACAGAAAAGTAGGAGGAAGCTTTTCAAACCTTTGAAGGAAATATGAAAGCGTGCACGATTGATTTCGATGGAGGTTAGGATACTCACATGCCATTGACAGAGTTGTCCTACAATAATAGTTATTACTCTAGTATCTAAGTTGCTCAGTTTGAAGCCTCGTATGGAGGGAAGTGTCGATCGCTACTTTGTTAAGTTAATATGGCAAAAGACGACTAACCAGACCCTAGTTTATCTAGGAAACCAGCGACAGGATTTGCCTAGATCGAGGGAAGGTTAAAAGTCGCCAATTGATCGACAGAAGGATTACATGGATAATTGAAGGAAACTATTGCGATTTCAGATCGAAGATTTGGTTCTATTGAAGGAGTTATCTTAAAGGGATGTTATTAAGTTAGCAGAGAAAAAAAAGCTGAGCCACAATGATTAAGTCCTTTCAAGAGCCCATCTTGAGTTGGATCAGTCGCATATAGGCTCAAGCTACCATAAGGATTGAGTAGCGTACATGATGTATTGTTTGGTTCCAGTTTGAGAAAGTGTATAATGGATAATATACTGATTATATTCTTTGTAAAGATTTATTTAGAAGATAAATGGAAGTTTATCAAAGTATCGTAGAAGCAGTACGTATAGCTAGAAGAATTATGTTAATAACTGGAGAGGCGATTACAGCATTCTAGTCGTATATGTGATTTATTGATTGTGCGATTTGTGGATATCTGAAATGAATGCAAGGAGGAAAGAAAACGAGTTTATAAGATTTGATACTTTCGAGAGCCCATCTCGAGTTGAATCAATCGTGTATAAACCTAAACTACCTCAGGTATGGGGCAATGTATATGTAAATATACGTATGTTAAACCCGAGGTGGGGGAACTTTTACTTAATCTTCTTGATTAAGTGCTTGTAAATGTTGAACCTTGGAAAGGGTGGAGAGCGTTGAGATGTGAGATTAGGAATTGAGGATGTGTGTAATATAGGTCTACGAAGATTCTTAGTAAGAATCAGAGTTTCCCGCAGAAACTACAAGACCATATTCAACAAGCCTGTTTTTACTGTTTCCATCAAGTGCGAAAACAAAACCTGTAGAGTAAAATTTCGGGGACGAAATTTCCTAAACAGGGGGAGACTGTGACACCCGGCTTTTCAGGCCGTACCGTACAACCGTGACACGTGTTGTGAATAGATAAAAGGCTGTATTTGACTGATTATGATGTTTATATATGATATTTTATGAGTTGGTAAATTTAAACCTTGGTAAAAATTGTGTTAGCAACGGTAAGATAAACGCTTATCGCGTAACGGTTAAAATGCGAAACGAACGTCGGTGACCACCTGATCAGTGTTAAAATCCTAAAAATAGTCTATTATGATTAGAATAGTAATTTTAATCATATTCGTGAGGAAAAAGAATTTAAAACGCCAAGAAACTCTATTTTTCGAGTTTAAGAGCGTACCGCGTGATGCAACGCGTATACCGACAAAATACTGTCAACACAGCCTGTCAAGGCAACTGATAATCATTTTAGTATTAATTTGATGAGTTTATTACTATAGAATGATAAAAATAAATAAAAAGGCTTAAATCCCTATTTTTGCGATTTTAAGCCCGTACCGCGCAACACAGCGCGCATACTGCCAAATACCGGCAACGTAGCCAGTCCAGGCAAACAAAATATTGTTCAGTAATATTTTGGCAGGTTTATTTTTATAGAGCGTTAAAAATATTTTAAAACGCGCTAAAACGGGTTAAAACGCTAGATAAAATACCCGATATCCAGTAAAATACCTGTTTTTACACTAAATTACATATATGTATATATATATATATGTGTGTGTGAGTATTCATGAGGTGTGTGTAGAGAAAGGTGGCAGCCATTTAACACTCTCTCTCTCCTCTCTCATATTCTTATTGGTCATCTTGGGAGGTGCATGATGATGGTGTTCCTTAAAGCATTCAATATCATTCAAAAATCCAAGATAGGATCTTAAACAAATCAAACTCTCTCTCTCTCTCTCTTAGCAAATCAGCCGAACACCCCCTTTCCTTCTCTATTTTTGAATTTCCAACTTTGTTCTTGGGGATTCAAGATCATTTCAAGATGGTTTCAAGTCTATTTGAAGGTGTAAAGGTGATTCCATGGGGTTTCAAGCAAAAACCAAGCATCATATCATCTTTTTATTCAAAAAAAAAAAAACCCACTAAGAAACTTGAAAGGTATAAATTTATTTTAAAAATACATTCTTGATTTTTAGTGATGATAGAGATGATGTAAAGTTTCTCTTGAACTTGGAATTTAACATAAACTTGAAAACG
Source organism: Helianthus annuus (assembly GCF_002127325.2). Classification (NCBI taxonomy): domain Eukaryota; kingdom Viridiplantae; phylum Streptophyta; class Magnoliopsida; order Asterales; family Asteraceae; genus Helianthus; species Helianthus annuus. The sequence goes on along the minus strand of NC_035446.2, from coordinate 97,907,539 downwards.
ATAAAGGATGAAATTTCAATCAAAATGAAAATGGGTGTGTATATGTATATATGTATGGTTGTGAGTATCTAAGTGTGTGTATGAGATTGTGTTATTGATTTTGATTAAAAATTGTTGATGCATGGAATGTCTGTTGATTGCGTCTACAAGAAGTCTGAAGTCAAGATTAGTCAACAGGGGGTCAAAATGTAAAATATGTAACATTTGTATATAGGTTCGCTTTTATGTACATGTTGCATAGTGGTCCGCTCATAGGGTCTTAGCTGGTCCGCCTTTATGTCACTTTGTAACAGGTCCGCTTATTTGACCTGTCACATAAGCGAACCTGGAAGGCTATATATAGGGATGTTCATTAGAGCGGATCATTAGTGGTGTTTGTATGCTGGAGCGAAACTCTGTCAAATTTTCAGTAGAAAAGCAATAAAAGCAAAGGAAATTAATAGGACAAGCTGTTGTAACCTTGCATATTCTGATTCCGCCTTTATATGTGAGGATGAGCTACTCTGACTGACTTTTCGGGTCAAACAACGGTCCAACAAGTGGTATCAGAGCATAGGACGAGGAGTTCATACTACTACAGCTTATATCTGCAGAAATCTCTCATTTCTACTCACTTTCTCTCATACTTTTTCGGTTTTCAGTGGTTCCTACGGTTGAAATTGTCTGAAATTTGAGTATAACGTGTAAAACACACTAATAACAAACCCTAGAAAGTTTTAGAGTGTAATTCGGACTAAAAATGGTAAAAACATGTTAAAAACAGTGGTTCGCATTTCCGAACAACAGGTCCGCTTTTTCGAACATTAGGGGTTAGGTTCGCTCCAAATCAGTAACAGGTTCGCTCATAGTGCCTGTTTGGTTCGCTTTTTCAGACACTTTTACATACAGGTTCGCTCGAACGGACACTTTCTGGTCCGCTCGAAAGAACATTTCTGGTTCGCTCGAACTAATATTGGTCTGGTCCGCTCAAACGGACATAGTTGGGTTCGCTCTTGTGACACTTTCTGGTTCGCTTGAACGGTAGTTTGTGTTTTGGGTTCGCTTATTTGAACCTAATCAGTCCGCTTATCTGTCACCTGTACAGATAGATTCGCTTTTGTGTCCTGTTTTTCAAAAGTTTTGAAAAATTTTTCTAAGTGTTGGTTGATTTTGCAGGTACGATCAAAATGGATGACATTTTCATGAATCCTTTCAGCGACATGTATGCGTTCACGGGTAGTTCAGGAAACAACGATACTTCTTCAAGCAATGTAGACAAAAGTCCACCGAAAGAAAGAAAGATAGAAGCTTGGGAGTCCGAGAGTGCATTTGGAACGTTTAACAAGCCTCCTAAGCTGATGGCTATAGAAGACTATAGTAGGTGGGCAACAAAATTTGAAGACTGGTTGATGGCGTTCGCCTTTCCAAGCTGGAAGAGTATGAAAAATGGATATGCAAATGGAAAGAAGAATGGCGAAGCATTGAGATCAGCTGAAGAAGTTGAAGGTTTTGTTGCAGAGCAGAAGTGTGTGGCATTATTGTTTCAGTCAGTGCGGGAAGACATCATTTCATTGATAGACTATTCCAACTCAAAAGATTTATGGGAAAAACTTGAAAAGAAGTGTCTTGGAAGTACGGAAATAGTAAAGAATAAAAAGAAACTTCTTCGAAAAGAGTTTGACATGTTTGGGTGTCTTAAAAATGAATCAGTGTGCAAAATGATTGAACGGTTCGGTCATCTAAAGCTGGAGCTTGCACGACATAAAATCACTTATTCAGATGAAGAACTTGTTGACAAGTTATTTGATTCATTACCTGATGAAATGGATTGGAGGTACTATGCACTGATGTTGAAGAACACTATTGCTCCGGAAAATTTGACTCCAGATGTGGTGATTGAGAGACTTGAAAGTCATGAGCTAGAGCTAAAGAAGACGTACAAAGTCAATCACTCATCGTATCAGCAAAATCTGGATCTGTATTATCCGAAAAGCTTAATGCCGAAAGCTACTTCTCCGAAAACTGCATTTTCTGCTGAGAATGTTTCTCCAGCAAGCAAAGAAAGCCAAAGCAGTTCAAGCAATGGAAGCCACAATGGTTATCACAGTGGATCTACATCTTCTACAAATCGTTCTGATGTGAAGTTTTCTTGTAACATCGCGATAGATCTGAAAAACGCACAAAATTTTGATGAAGAGTCGGCCAAGCAACAAATGGTTTTTCTGGCGTCTGTGTTGGAGTCCTATGAAGGGTTGGTGGCTGGAAAGATTGGAAACACAAATCTGACGAAAGAAGACTACGATCAGATAGACCCAGAAGAAATGGAGCTGATCGATATTCGTTGGGCAATGGCTAATGCAGTTAGACGTGCACAACGCTTCATGGAGATAACAAGAAGAAAAACGATCGGTGGTCCGTATACAAAGTTAGGGTTCGACAAATCGAAGGTGACGTGCTTTAAGTGTAAGCAGAAGGGTCACTTCAAGCGTGAATGCAGAAACGCGTACGCAGATGAGTCAGAGAATCCATTTCGAGATGATTACTACAAAAAGGCAATTTATCATCAAAATAAATCCGAGCTGCCGAGATTGAAACAGACTGAAGATAATAGAGACAAATCAAGGGCTCTCGCAGTGATTTATGATGATGAGGGGTACGATTGGAGTAAGGAAGTGTTACCGGAAGAAGATGCGGTGGGTTACGCATTCATGGCAAACGATGATGAACCAATTCAATGGAAGGATGATCGGACGGAAGAGCAAAGGTATTGTTATGGAACGGGTGTAGGGTTTCACAAAGTTCCACCGCCAATCTTAGACAACTACACGAAAAAGCAGTCTAGTTTGGTGGAAATTGAGGAAGAAAGTGATGTTAAACTTCCTGAAAACATTGATGTCAAGTTCACGTCTTCCAATGACGAGGGTGTCCAAAATGATGTGGTGAAAAGTGTGGTAGACAAAGTGCTTAAACCGGATTGTGACACTTCTGAGGATGATGGGTGTTTCTTGGATAAATACATTCCAAAACAAAAGTCCAAGAACAACTTAGATGAAGAATCAAACCTTGTCATGTACAAGATGATGGGTTCGGATAAGTTGTTTTCGGATTCAGAGTTTCCGATCGAGAATGTTAACATGAACAAATTGACAAATGTTTTCAAACTTGTTGAAGTCGAGTTGTCAGCAGTAAATACTTTGAGTCGAAAGAAAGACAGGGTTTACAACAAGAAAACTGGTTATCCACCGCGTTTTTACAATAATAACAGAAACAACTGGTCGGGTGGTTATCAGGGGGGTAAACCGTTTCAGAAAAAGAATGTTTCACACAAGAGGTTTGTCGAAAAGAAAAAAATTGTGAACAGTTCAAGTTCACTTGCTGATGAAGAAAAAGAAATTTTTTCAAAATCAAACAAAGAATTTTTTGAGAAAAGAGCTTCACAGGCTCAGTCTGAAGGCACGAGTCGGGTAGCTGATACTCATACTTGTTTTAGATGTGAACAGGTTGGTCATATTACACGAAAGTGTACATATGTGAAGCCTAAGACTGAAGCTGTGAAGGTTCAACAAAAGAAGGTTGATGTGAAGGGTAAAGCACCGATGTATGTTGAGAAGAAAGTGGTTGAGAAGAAAAACGTTAAAATCGACAACGTAAAAGCAAAAACTGAACCCGTAAAGAAGTTGGTAACTCAAAATGATAAATTTTATAAAAGGGTTGCAGTAACTCAACAGGTGTGGAAACCAAAAATTGAATCAAAAGTTGAGAAGAAAGTTTCAAATTCTGAGGAGAAAAAGGCTGAAGAGCCAATTATTGTTGATTATGATGCAAATTTTCCGCCTCTCAAGGCTGAAAATTTCAAAATTCAAATTGCGAGAGTCAAGGTTGCACCTAAGGCTGATGAGGCCTGGGTGGAATCAATGTTTGACTAAACAGTTTGAATTTCCGGAGCTTCCTGGATTGCGAAGCATGAATCGGCATCTTTCTTGATGTTGTTTAAATGATGATTTGTTATGTGCAGGATCTTCCAAAACTTGTATCCAGGTGGATAATGGATAGTGGAGCGTCAAGGCATATGACAGGGAAGACCGCATTGCTGTATGATGTGAATAACATTAACGGTGGTTATGTGGGTTTTGCGGGTAATCAAGGAGGAAGGATCATAGGTGAAGGAACATTGTCAAATGGCATTATAACGTTTGAGAGAGTTAACTACATCGCTGAGCTGGAGAACAACCTGCTGAGTATCTCCCAAATCTGTGACAGGATGTATACTACTCATTTCACCGACAAAGAATGTTTGATCTTGAAACCGGGATTTGTGATACCTGAAGAGTGGATCATCATGAGGGCACCAAGAGTCAACGATCTGTACGTGTTGGACATGAGCGTCGCTACTACAACCACGGGTCAGGCTCATTGTTTTGTGTCCAAAGCAACGGAGAAAGAATCAAGGTTATGGCACCGAAAGATGGGGCATATTCACCTAAGTAAAATGAATCACTTGGTACATAACGATTTGGTCACTGGAGTGCATGTTAAAGGTTTTCATCTGGAAGGGGAGTGCATAAGTTGTGTCAAAGGCAAACAGAAGAAAAAGTCACACCCTACAAAGCAAGTCAATTCAGTTTCAAGACCTTTGGAAAGACTTCACATGGATTTGTTCGGTCCACTGAATGTCAAGAGTATAACAGGAGATTACTACTGTTTGGTCGTGACTGATGATTATTCCATATTTTCTTGGGTGATGTTTTTGAAATCAAAAGATGAGACTTTTGATAGTTTGATGGCATTGTTTAAAAGAATTGAGAATCTGTACCAGAGGCAGATCTGTAGAATTCGCAGTGATAATGGTACTGAGTTCAAAAACAGTAAGATGGAAGAATTTTGTGACGAACGAGGTATACTGCATGAGTTGATAACTTAAGAAGGAGGTTAAAGAACACTAACTCGATTCACTCTTTCCCTACAACCGTACTTGTGACACTAATTAACTTACTTAAGACCCTATAGTGCTCCGTACACTCCGCAGCAGAATGGAGTTGCAGAACGCAAAAACCGGACGCTAATCGAGACAGCCAGAACGATGCTTGCAGACTCTAAGTTACCAATTAATTTCCGGGCTGAAGCTGTTTCTGCTGCATGCTATACTCTCAACAGAGTTCTTACTGTAAAGAAGTTCAACAAGACGTGTTTTGAGCTACTCAATAAACGCAAGCCGAATTTGAAGTATCTAGAACCGTTTAGGTCACCCTGTACGGTGATAGAGCCTAAAGGAAAGTTTGGACCGAAGAGCGTTGAGGGAATCTTTGTGGGTTATTCAAGTCCTTTGCGACGTGTCTTCATTCCAAGCGAGAAACAGATTATTGAGGCAGCAAATGTTGAATGTCAAGGGTACACTATGCCACCACAGAATCCTGGAGATTCATGGCGTTATAATTATGACAAACTTTGGGATTCGTTTGACATGAGAGAAGAATCAGAGGAAGAAGAAGATTTCTTTGATGAGCTGGATATTTTGAGAGAGTATGAGTCGCAGCTCAGGTTCCCAGCGGAGTATTCTAGAAGACCTAGGGAAACTTCAAATGACGATGAAGCAGGTCCTAGTAATGCTGGTGAACATGATGATGAAGTTGCTCCTGGTAATCAGTCGGAGTTGAATGATGATCAAGAAGCTGATAACATGCCAGTTTTTGACCATGGTGATTCAGATCTTGAGGGGGAGCAGATCCAGTTGTCAAGTCAAACAAACCAAGTTGGTGAACAAGATGTAGAACAGAATGTTACTAATCTGGAGGGAAATGTAGAAGTTCCAAGCGAAGTGATGCCGCGAACTCTTTCTTATCATCCAGAGGAGTTGATAATAGGAGAATTGTAATCGGGCGTTCGCACAAGACGTCAAATTGACCAGGGCTTAACATGTTTTTATTCTACAGTAGCACCTTAACAAACTGAATTTTCATTAAGTTGTTTTATCTCGCAGGTCGAACCGAGAACTTACAAAGAGGCGCTTACTGAAGAATCTTGGGTCATAGCGATGCAAGAAGAATTAAGTCAGTTTGAAAAGTTGGGGGTGTGGAAGTTAGTTGATTTGCCGGATGGTCAAAGGAAAATCAATACAAAATGGGTTTTCAAATGTAAGAGGGACGACAGAGGAGTGGTTGTAAGGAACAAAGCTCGACTCGTTGTTCGGGGCTTTAGTCAACAGGAGGGGATTGATTTTACCGAATTCTATGCTCCTGTCGCACGACTAGAGGCTATCAGAATTTTCCTAGCATTTGCGTCTTGGAAGAATTTCAAAGTATATCAGTTAGATGTTAAATCAGCGTTTCTTTATGGGAAGGTCAAAGAGGAGGTTTATGTTGGTCAGCTGCCGGGCTTTACTGACCCAATCCACAAGAACAAAGTTTATCTGCTGGACAAAGCGTTGTATGGTCTACATCAGGCGCCGAGGGCCTGGTATGAGACTTTGTCTCAACACCTACTCGCTAACCATTTTATACGTGGAAAAGTGGATGCCACTCTCTTCACTAAAGTTGTTGATGGTCATCTTCTGATAGTACAAATTTATGTGGACGATATAATTTTTGGGTCAACGAATGAGAAATTGTGCAAAGATTTCGAACAGGTGATGAAGCAGAAATTCGAAATGTCATCAATGGGGGAGATGAAATTCTTTCTGGGTTTACAAGTTGAACAACTTCCTGAAGGAATTTTCATTCATCAAACGAAGTACGTGCATGATATTCTAGAGAAATTTGGGATGTCAAGTTCTACTCCAGCTGCTACCCCACTTGCGACTAATCATGGGATTCACCCAGATCTCACTAGATACAGGGCTGATGAAACGTTTTACCGTTCCATGATAGGTTCTTTGATGTATCTGACTGCTTCACGTCCTGACATCATGTACCCAACGTGCCTCGCAGCAAGATTTCAGTCTAACCCGAGAGCATCGCACATGATTATTGTCAAAAGGATATTACGTTACCTGAAAGGTACTCCGTCATTGAGGTTATGGTATCCTAGAAAAGGCGATTTTACGCTCGAAGGGTATTCCGATTCGGATTTCGGATGCTGCAAAGTCAACGCGAAATCAACAACTGCAGGATGCCAGTTCTTTGGTCCGAGATTGGTTACCTGGCAGTGTAAGAAACAAACATCTGTGGCGCTATCTACATGTGAAGCGAAGTATGTTTCTGCTAGCAGTTGCTGCTCTCAGATCCTGTGGATACGGCAACAGATGCGCGACTACGATTTGTAGTTTCTTAACACACCTCTGTTTGTTGATAATGAGGCCGCAATTAATATAACTAAAAATCCAGTACATCACGCTAAAACAAAACATATCGAAATTCGTCATCACTTTATTCGCGATTGCTTCGAGAAAAAGTTGATACGAATTGAGAAAATCCACACTGACGAACAAACAGCTGATTTACATACCAAAGCTTTTGATAAAAATCGGTTTCAATATTTGTTAAAACTTAATGGTATGAAATTGCTTTCGGTGTCGGATGGGGTTGTGAGCGTTGATGAGGGTACTGTTGCGGATGAAGACGAAAAACAATCTGCGATGGTTTGTCGGTTTTTTACGTGTTTTGGTATTTAGGGGGAGATAGATAGTTGTACATAGTTTATTTTCAGAAAAATACAAAAACAGTAAAAAATGCAAAAATACAAAAACATGATAAAATTGAAAAAGAGCTTGTGTATATAGGGAAAATGATTGTACATCGGCTAGACAATTACAGTATGCTAAAGATTTGGGAAGACAAAATGAATTAAACAGTCTCACTAATGATGTGTCGATAGGTTTTCGTACATTTAGTAGATTTATTCGGGATATAAACCTAAAATTTCAAACTTGTGAAATTCGTGGGGAACACTACTTGGATATATAGGTAACCCCTGAAATCTCGTTTGAAAGGTCTCGTATTCTGATATACTAGGTGTTTATACTCTATAATGTCTGGGGTATTATTCCGGGACTTCTGCTGAACGGTAGTTCTGACCTAGTCCTTGGCTAATACTTTATCCAAAATGCTTGAAATATAGCATGAAGCCCTCAGCTGATTAGACAATAAAATTGATAATCATCTGTTGTAGCTGAAAAGATCCTCTAAAGGGGACATACTACAAAGTCGAAACTGATATCTCTCTGCTGAACAGAAGTTCTGACCTGAGATCCCTCAGTTCTCGCATTTAACCCCTAATTTATGTACAAACATCATTGTAGTATTCTTGCTTGTAAGACTGAATATTGGGATTCTGGATACGGGAGTATATTCAAGAGGTGGGACACATGAATTGATCTAAGTTCTTAAAACACTTAAACGGTATCCTGAATAGATTGAAGTTTGTATGAGAATTTAAGATGGATCAATATATCGACAATCGAGGTGAATTGTTTAAATCTGTGTATGTAATGTAGCTTAACGGTACTTGTAATCTGTCTGAAAAGCTGATATGATTCCCTGACACGCTCGCCAAAAATAAAACTTGTAAATAGTTTACTTTCCGCAATTTAAGTTTTCTGTTATTTCATTTCTTAGTTTAGATCACATTAAAAATCCAAAAAGATTTTATTTCTGCTTTATTTTAGACAAACCAGAGTGGAAAGTTGATTGTCGGATTCTAGAAACATGAAGCAGATGCAGGAGATTCTGAGCTGAAGAATGAGGAGAGCTTATATTGTTGGAAGTTTGATTGTTGTTTTTCAAAGTCAAAATCAAGTTCATTAAGTTGATACTTGTTATTTTCAGAAAAAGTTGAAAATGATTTTACTAAATCAGTTTGATTCGTCAAAGGATCAACCAGGGTCATTAAGTTGAACTTGGTAGATTAATCAGGTGTTCAGGGTCATTAACTTGAACTTGAATACTTGAGTGGATGTTTATAACCGATTGAGTGTGAGTTTTATTGTTAGAAAAGATAGATCGTAATGATTATTGGTTGAGTAACAGGTTTGGAGACTTCATTATTTCCACGGAGGCAAATTGACAAAGCTTGAACTAGATACCTTAGATCCCAGCATACTGAGAGGGGGAGTCTGTGAAAGGGGGAGTCTGGATCAACAGCTAATGGGAAGATGGAAGTTAGAGCTAGGAGAAAATCCTGGGACCTGTGAAGAATGTTTACAAAGAGAAGACAGAGTTGAGGAAAAGACTAAGACTGAAGACTAGGGAACTGAAGACTGATAAAGACTACGTCAACATCCAAGGGGGAGTCTGTTGATGCACGGAATGTCTGTTGACTGCGTCTACAAGAAGTCTAAGTCAAGATTAGTCAACAGGGGGTCAAAATGTAAAATATGTAACATTTGTATATAGGTTCGCTTTTATGTACATGTTGCATAGTGGTCCGCTCATAGGGTCTTAGCTGGTCCGCCTTTATGTCACTTTGTAACAGGTCCGCTTATTTGACCTGTCACATAAGCGAACCTGGAACGCTATATATAGGGATGTTCATTAGAGCCGATCATTAGTGGTGTTTGTATGCTGGAGCGAAACTCTGTCAAATTTTCAGTAGAAAAGCAATAAAAGCAAAGGAAATTAATAGGACAAGCTGTTGTAACCTTGCATATTCTGATTCCGCCTTTATATGTGAGGATGAGCTACTCTGACTGACTTTTCGGGTCAAACAACGGTCCAAAAAAAATATTCTTGATAAACATGTTACTTGAAAAGTAGGATGCATGTAAAAATCAATATATGTCATAAAAGAATGTTTTAAGATTCAAGATTTGAAAGTGATATGATAAAAAGTGAACTTTGGAAGCTCATATGTATGTGTATATATGTCGTATATGTATGTGTATGTATGCATGCAATTGAAGTTTTGTTGTTAATTCATAAATATGTGAGAACATGCTTCTTGTATTTATGGTAAATGATGAGGATTAACCATGTGTAGATTATGATGTTCTTGAATATTTGAACATGATCTAAATATATGTTGAATATATATTTTAGTTCATGAAAAATGATGATGATGCTATATGAATGTATTAGATGCATTTACTTGAACATGCATGATGATTGATGGACATGAAACGATGATTTAGATATGATTTGATAAAAATGTATTTGATCAGATTCTAAACACTAAAATATGAATATTTGAAGTGTAAAAACGATATGAAACTTTGTCATAAAGTTTGCTAGCTTTGCATGTTGTACTTGGTGCTTTATGTGTTGTAAAATACGTGAAATCACATGATTTATGTGACTTACACAAAACCTGCACTAATCTGATTATGATCACTATTTAAATTAGTAAATAACATGTATTGTGTTAAAATATCAAGTCATTCCGAGTTGGGATGGTTATAATAACGTTTAACGCAAAACTATGAGGTAAAACAGTCAAAAATCGGCTTTTCGAGTGATTTTTATAAAACTGATTTAGATCAGTAAGTAAACTGATATTTTTAGTTTAAAAATAATTATTTTAACTAATATTAAGTTTACTTGGTGTTTGGTTAGTCATATGTGATTTCCGACGCCCGAAAACGTTATCGAATCGCTAAAATACGCATTTTTCAATGAACACTAGTATGGGTAAATTTTGGGTGAACCTTATGTGTTAAGATGTGTTATGTGATCTAAACATGTGAATGTGAGAACATGTTAAGTTTTAACATGATATTGGAAATTTAGATTATGAATGTATACTTGGGCGTTTTGTGCGGTAGAAACGGTAAAAATCGTGTTAAATGTGTAACTTGTTTGTCAAGCATGAAATTTGATACATATGAGATATTTTATGTATATTTGCTTTAAAAATGACAAAATAGATAAGTTAACAAGATTTTGCGTGTTTCGATAATAAATTATGTGAACGTTTATGTATATATATTACGACGCGCAAATCGTAGATATATTGCGTATAAACGGGAGTGTTAACGGATTTACATGGTAAAGGTCACCAATAAAATCGTTCAAGTCGCAAAAATATTAAAAATATATATATATATATATATATATATATGGACTCATATATATATATATATATATATATATATATATATATATATTAACGTGCCAACATAATAAAAAACGATGATTTTTCGAGAAAATCTCAAAGTTATGTGAAAATTCTAAGAAACAGAGAAACTTAGGATTTTGTGAGGTATATCTGTTTATTGATTTAAAACTCGTTCCTACATATAATAGGACGTGTAGAAATCAAACTGTGGGATTGCGCTATTTACGCACCCAAAGGTGAGTGTCACTAAACCCCTCTTTTTACTGCTTTGTATATATTTTGGGGGTTGAACACGCCAATAAAAGAGTTTAATAATGTTTTTGGATTTGTGAAAATATCAATTATATATATTTTCGTTGAAAATATATGGATTTGTGAAAATATATGTTTCGGGGATGAAACGGTTTTTGTTGAATATATGTTTCAGGGATGAAACGGTTTTTGTTGAATATGTGTTTCGGGGATGAAACGGTTTTGTTGAATATATTTATTTCGGGATGAAACGGGGATTGGTATGGTGTTTCCGAGGCGAAACAGACCGTAGAGTTGGGACGGATGTCGGCCTGGTCTCAAGGGAAGGAGATTCAGGGGATTCGTACAACTTCGTGTATTAAATTTGTCATATTAGTAGGATATATATATTGTACATGAGGCAGACATCGTATTAGTCTCGAGTGGACCCCGCGCCCATGATTTCGTTTAATCAGTTAAGTATTGCACGCGAGGAATTGTTGGTAGATCTATCGGGTTGACAACCCCGTCGTGACTGGTCGCCCCGTGTCAAGTCAAACGACGAATTGATATTCTGTTTATTGTCTAGCTTTGATTATCCCTGCATGGTAAATATATAGTTCGTATTGTCTAGCTAACATACGAGTCTGAAAATTGATGCTATGAATTTAATATACAAAACCTGGGTATGAGTTTTATTGTCGGGTTGCTGAACCGCGACGGAGGACCCATGGATTTTATTAAGGAAGTAAAATGGGCTTTCTAAAAATTATATGGATGTTTTAAAATAACACATAATTAGAAAGTTTTCCTTTGGAATGAATTGTTTGTATGTGAATATGTGAACTCACCTTCCTTTGTGTTGACACTTGATTTTAACGTGTTCTACAGGTACTTGAGTTCGACCTCGGGAATTATGGCGTATCTTGTGTTTTTTGATACATGTTTTGTCACTTAAAATGTTGGACTGACTTTTAAACTTTCTAGGACAAATGTAATAAGATCCGTAAGGATCAAGGATAACTTTATCTTGTCGTGGTTATGTCGTGTTTTGGGACGTTAAGTTTAAAATCTATGTTTTAAATAAGTAATATTATCCAACACAATAATGCATCAAACATCAAGATAGAAATAAGCACCAGCTTCCGTCACCACTACGTTTTATATTCCGTTGCGACGTTTTTGGGGTGTGACATCATCTGATAGAGTTATTCATCCGAACATTGGAATGAGTTGGCGAGTCTTCGGCACGAGTTCTAGATCGATTCAACCGTCACACACTTTCACGTATTCAGTTCGTTTAAACTGATTGTTTGTTTGTTTTGTTTGTAGGTGATTCAAGATATACAAGGAAAGATAAATTCAAGATGAAAATCGAAGATGTCGGGAGTTGGCGAAGAGTTTTACAACACATTTTATAACGCTTACACTTCTGAAACAAAGTCGGAGACTATCAGCATTTCAAAAACGATTTCAGATAATTTGAAATATGATAATGTGAACGGAAACCAACAAAAGCCACCGAAATTAATGAATGTCGAGGACTATAATTGGTGGAAAAAGCGGTTTGAGGGTTGGGTAAAAGCATTCGCTCATGATAGTTGGTTAAAATTGAAGTTAGGATATAAAGAACCAACAAAACAAGGTGGAATCTTATTGACAATTGAAGAATTCACAGATCAAGAAGTAAAACACATGTGTGCTGAACAAAAGATAATTACATTGTTGTATCAATCTGTTCGAGACGATATTATTTCATAACTTAATGAAACTACTTCAAAAGGTTTGTGGGAAGCTTTAGATAGAAAATGTACGGGCGATGATGAAATTATCAAAAACAAACAATCGTTATTGAAAAAAGAATTTGATTTGTTTACATACATGAAAGGTGAAACCGTACCTCAGATGATTGAAAGATTTTGCCATCTTAAACTCGAACTGGAGAGATTTGGTGTTTCAAAAGATAATGAAGTGATCATTGACAGGTTGATCGAAGCTCTTCTGAATGAAAACGATTGGTCAACTATGTCATGATACTCAAAAACAGCAATGATATGAGCAAAGTGACCCTCGATTGGTTAATTGAGAAGCTTGAAGGTCATGATTTGGAAATACAAAAGCAGAACAAAATGGCAAATCAACAGTATTAACAAAATGTCGATCTATACTACAAAAGAAGCATGATGGATCAAGCATCAAAGACGGCATTTAGTGCAGGAAGTTTAAAGGATTCATCTCAACACAGTTTCTTAAAAGATCCGGGTTATCATTCATTTGCTTCAAATTCGTCAAATCCGAACATAGTTCAGTGCAATATTGCCATAGATCTGAAAAACTCTCAAAGTTTGAATGCAGAAGCTGCCAAGCAACAAATGGTATTTTTAGCATCTGTTCTGGAATCGTACGAAAGTTTGATTGTGCGTAAGGTTGGAAACCCGAATATGACGAAGGAAGATTATGACCAGATTGATCCAGAGGAGATGGAGTTGATAGACATAAAACGATGCATGGCTAGCGCTATGAGGAGAGCACAAAGGTGTATTGAAATCACCGGAAGATCATGTTTGGGAACTGCTGATACAAAATTGGGATTCGACAAATCGAAAGTTACCTGTTTCAAGTGCAAACAGAAAGTGCACTTCAAGAGAGAGTGCACAAACAGGCAAACTGATGAAGTTGTGAATCCATTCAAAAATGATTATTATCAGAAAGTAATTTATCATCGCAACAATGAGTCATCAAAGGTGAATCAAAAGAAAATCGATGAAGGTTAATCAAAAGAGAAGTCGAGGGCTCTAGTAGTTATTCAGGACGATGAGGATTATGACTGGAGCATGGTTCTTCCAGAAGAAGATTATGTTGGATCAACATTCGTAGCTGAAGTTGTTGATGATAAATGATGGCAGAGAGATAATGCTAGTTTTGAAATCGGAAAGCTATGTGCTCCTTTTAAGGAAGCACAATAAGCAAAAAGATGGGATGCTGAGCGAGAATGTTATTTGGATCCACAAGGTAATCCAGTGGTTGATCCTAAGAAGGTGGATTTTGATGCAGTGGCAAACATATTTCCAGATCATGACACGTTTCATACAAGGAGATTATCTGAGAAAGATTATGAAGCCAATCTGTTTAAATGTTTAAAAGAAGTTTTTGAGGTAAGTTTACCAAAGGTGATGGAGTTGAGAAAGAAGAAAGAAGAAGAGATTGAGAAGCTGGTTGAAGAGGTGAAGAAAACAGCAGGGGATGCTGATGAGAACGAACAAAAGAATGATGAGGATCAGAAGTTGAAAACAGAAGAAACAAAAGTGCCAGATGAAACTGAGGTAAAAATTCTAACTGAATCTTCTGAATTATTAAACAATGATCAAAATGTTGATAAAACTGAAGATAAGTGCAGGAATTGCATAGAAATGTGCAAAGTCTGTACTGAGAAAGATGAAAAGATAAAATCAAAAGATATTGAATTAAATAAAATCCAAACTGTTTTCAAAACAAAATGCAAAGAAATGCTTGAAAATGAAGAAGTTTTAAAACAAAAGATTGAAAAGCTGACACTAAAATGTCAAGTTTTTGAAAAAGAAAATGAGATTTTAAAACAAAAGTGTTAAGAAAAATGTAATGGTTGTATTGAAAAAGATAATATCATTCAAGATTTACAAAAGGAATACGATAAAATGAAATGGTCAAGTCATAGAGTACAAGAAGCTTATGATACTTTGAAGAAACAAGTCAACTGTATGGATGAAAGATTGTCTGAAAACTTAACAACAACAAGACTTTATGAGAAAAAGTTTGAAGAAAAGCAATAGGAGTTAAACAAATGTATTGATGAAGTTGCTAAACTCAAACAAGTTTTGGTTAAAAAAGAAAACATTGTTACAAAACTTCAAAGTTATCATAGTTCTTCGTACATTCTCGAATGTATTTTCAACATCACACCAGATGACAAAGATTCTGAAAAGAATAAAAAAGGTATTGGTTCAGAATATCATCAGGTGCCACCACCATTGAGAGGTAATTACACGTTTTATGACGAGGAAAAGGTGGCAAAAGGTCTGAACATGATTGACCAATTACCTGAAAATATCGATGTGATTTACACCAAATCTGATGATGCTGATGATTCAGAGGTGGTAAGTAAGGTTGTTGAAAGCATTTTGAGAGATGAATCTACCAAAGGTAAGTTTGAATCACAGGATTAAAATGAGGGAAGTTTTCATGATAGTTATCTTAAACATTCAAAATCTAAGAAAATTGTGAATGATGATCCAAAAGGATTGGCTTATACCATGATTGGATTGGAAAAATTATTCTCAGATAACGAGTTCCCGATTTAGAATGTGTTTGCGGATAAAGTTGACAAAGTGTTTAAACTGATAGAAATTGAAAAGTCAGAAATTTCAAAATACACTAGGAAGAACAAGAAAACTTTTTATAATAAACCTGGTTACAAAAAGAAGAACATGAAGGCTAGGTTGGGTTATAAAAAGAAACAAAATCAAGATAAGAAGTCTGAAAAGCAAAATTTTCAAAAGAAAATGAATTTCGTTCATGGGAAAAGTTTGGAAGAACAGAAAGAACTCCAATTTAAACGACAGTCTAATGAAGAGTTCTATGCTCAGAAAAAGCAACAACAACAGGCTAAAGATGTTTCGTGGAAAACTTGTTTTAAATGTGATCAAACTGGACATCTTGCACGCAAGTGTCCCAACCCAAAGCCTGTTGATGTTGAGAAGCAGAAATCCGAGAATGTGAAACAAAGAACAACCAGATTTGATTCCAAACAAACTTAGAGGTACAACACAAACAAGTTTGCTTCGAATCAAACTTGGAAATCAAACCACACTAGGTTTGATTCAAGACAAACCTGGAATTCTCACACTCCCAGATTCAGAACAACATAAAGTTGGCAAACATCGATTGATATGACAAAACCAAACCAGTTTGTAAACCAAAAGTTGTTGGTCAAAATCAAAATAATCAAAATGAGTCACGATTTTACAAAAGAAATGCTTCAAAAGGACAAAACTGGGTGGTTAAGAAACAACTGACTTCTGTGAATGACGAAAAAGTTGAAGTCAAAGATGAAAAAGTTTTTGTACAAAATGACAAAGATTTTCCATCATTGAATGAATTTTTTGTTGAAATGCCTAAGGTCAAATAAACCTGGGCTGAATTATTCAAGTAATTGAGTTGTGTATATGTGTAGGTGCTCCTGAAGAAAACTGAATGTCAACTAAAGGAGTATCGGAGCAGCCTGGCACTAGAGGAGAAGGTTGCTGGTCCCTGCAACTGAGAAACAGGGAGTTAGTTTGTTTATGTACATAAATAAACCATATTTCAAAAACACTAAAAATTGAAAAATGAAAAATATGTTTTTCAAATTGATTAGCTGAACGAAGGGCAATCTGATTGGATGACCATCCAATCGGAGGGTCATCTGATCCATGACATTCTCATATATCTGTGCTTAACTGTTATCATTTTTGGAACGAATGATCATTCGATCGAATGACCATCCGATCAGATGACCATCCGATCCAAGTGCACCTTCATATGGATAATCATTGTTGGTGAACTGCTGATCGAATGGCAATCCGATCGGGTGACCATCCGATCGGAGGGCCATCCGATCCAAATACATTCTCATGGGTGTTTTCACTCTTGAAAATTATTTGCTTCAAACGAATGATCATCCGTTCAGATGACCATCCGATCCATTGCACACACATGTATACACATGCTTGTATGTTCACTGCTTGTCTGCTCATGCTTGATATGTTTGTTTTTAAATTTTGTCAAAAATCAAAAATTACAAAAATATATTGATTCAATATGCCGAAACCCTCACGGCAGAACAAACATGATTAATTTCACAAGATTGAAAAACGGTTTTCAAACTGTAAAATATCAATGTGTTGTAAATCATGTGGGTATATTTTCTGCAAAACAGAGCATGTGAAACAGAAAATGGATGGCGAGACAAAGCTGTCAGCATTGGTTATCAAATTTTCTTTAAATGTTTTGAATTTTAGGGGGAGTAAGAAAATTTTAGAAAATCCAAAAACACTTAAAAAATTTGAAAAAGCCAAAAACATGATAAAATCCAAAAAGAGTTTTGTGTAAAAAGAGGAAATGATAATACATCAGTAGACAACCACAGTACACTAAAGAAATGAAAAGTCAAATGTGATAAACGGTCTCACTGATGATATGCTAGTAGGTTTTTACACGCTTAGTAGATTGTTTTCGAGATATAAATCTAAATATCAAGACTTGCTTATCTCGTAGGGAACATCTCTCGGATATTTGGGTAAGCCCCGAGATCTTGTTTGAGAGATTGCCTGATTCTGAGATACTAGGTCTTTATATTGTTTGATATCTGGGGTATTATACCTGGTCTTCTGATATTGCGGAAGCAATGGCCAAGACCTCGTATAATACTTTACGCACTTTTAAAGCTTACCCTCTGCATAAAAATTGAAAAATATCGAAAGATATGAATCAATTGCAGTTGAAGAAAAGATTCTCGAAAGGGAACACACTTAAAGTCGAGCCTTCATCTCTTTGACTGAACGGAAGTTCATACCTGAGCTCTCAAGGTCTCGCACTAACCCAGAATACAGATATCAAATTGGTATATTCACCTGTAAGACTGAATCTAGGGAATTTTGATACGGGAGTATATTCTGAGGTGGGACTCGCGAATAAGTTAAGTCCTTAAAACACTAATCTCGTATCTCGAATCGATTGAACTTTGTGTGAAAATTTAAGTGGATCAGTATATTGACAATCTAAGTGAATCGTTTAGAACTTATAGTGTTTAAAGCTCAACGGTACTAGTGATTAGTTATAAACTGATATGATCCTCTGACGCGAACTCAAACAAAAATATTGTCTGTAAATATGTTTGTAAATATTTTTTTACTGCGTTATGTTTCAGAAAAATTCAAAAAGATTTTGATTTCTGCTTTATTTTCGACAATCAATGTCTGAAAGCCGAGTTTCAAAATCTGAGTATGCTGAACGTGTTTCTTAAAATAAAATAAGTTCATTAAGTTGAAACTTGAAGTTTTAAAATCAAAAATCAAAATACTTTGTGATATCTCGTGGCACCTGTGTCACTTCAACCATCAAACAAATACCAAACCATTGAAATATTGTATTTCATACTTGGGATTTTTAAAGATGTGTGTATCATTTGCACATATCAACTCTTGTTCGATTTCGGGCACTAAATCGCTTTCTAGAAGGTTATACGCACACTGACGCGTAAATATAACCAGTTTAATGCAACAAACACTCCGGAATAGTGACATAAGCTTAACATACCTTAAATAACCTTTACATAACTTGGAAATAAGTTTCGAAAGGTTTGGTATGCCGAAATCAAGTTTATTCGCTTACAGGGACTAAAAGCGTCAAAAAGTGCATAAGTTTGCATTTTCGCGCATATCTTACCTTCTGAATATATCCGGATATCCAAAAATTTATGTAAGCATTAAAATATTTTATTTTAGTGTTTGGCGTAATAAAAATCCATTCGTCGCGTAATTTGGATCGTTTTTGCGTCCGTTACGACTTCCGTCGTAATTAACCGAACAACGCAACCGTACGGCCAAACAAACCGACATCCGAGATATTTTTGAGCATGTTTCAAGTTCCCTATACTTTAACTTCATTTTAGAGCCTTGAAATGGGGTTAACGAGGCTTAAACGTGCCAAAAATGCATCAAAATGCAAGATTCTCAAGTGCAGGGGCTAAACTGTCAACTTTTGAAAGTTGCTGGTCTGCAGACCACATACGGTCCGTAAGGGATGGACCATACGGTCTGTAAAGCCTCCCCAGACCAGCAGAAAGTTGAGTCCAGCTTGATCCAACTATTACCCACTTGTGCAAATGGTTTTGAGCATTTCTAGGGGCTCCCCTGGTTTTGTAAATCAGTGGGCTTGATGTGTACGGCCTAGATTGACGCTCAGATAACGAGGAACGATCTTAACGGCTCTACAAAATCTATAAATACCCCCTCCATGTTGCACTTCAAACCCACACCTTTGAATCTGAATTTGGTTCTCTAAGTTGATGTGATTAATCACTTCATACCTGAGAATATTCGGATCAAAACTTTCGTTCTTGGACCCTTTGTAAGTATTCTTTCGTTCTTTTACGTTTTAGCGTTAAAGTCAAACTTTGTTTGAATTTCTGCATTGACCAGTTTATGGTCAATGCGAAGTTCGTTTGAACTTCGTAACGTGAGCGTAATCATGATGGTTATAGTCCCTAGTGACTATACCTACTGATTACCACGTTGTCTAAGCTTAGTGACGAGTCGTAGTTTCGGCCAAAATGCGTATTCTTGCATATTTTGTAGCCAAACTACTTTTAGGTATCAAAACTGTTTGTTTTGACACCAAACCTGTTTTCTAACCTCGTTAAACATGTTTTAACATGTTTAGCTCGTCACTATTAGATTTGTGCTTATATAGGGTCGTAAGGTAAGCGATCTAAACAATCGCTTGTACTTTCGAACCCGACCCGTTTAGTCGATCATTAGGATCCGACCAAACACATTAGGTGACCATAGTTGTATAGGGAATAACCTTCCGAGGTTATAACTTATGGTCACGTCGTTTAAGTAGTTGTATGATAGGTAGTTTATATGCCTTAGAAAAATTACCAAAATACCCTTTTTACGCATAAATTCATTTTAAGCATCTGTAACCTAAATTTTGACATCTAAACTGATTAGGTAACTATATTAGACATGTTAAGGCATATTTTACTTGTCATAGGACTAGTTGAGCGTTCCGAGCGCGTTTTTCGCGAATGATGCGTTAAAGTAGCATAAGCTACCTAAACGAGTCGTAATGGGTCGTAAGCACTTGGGATAGGTTTCATTTTAGTATGTGGGCTTTGTTAAGCCATATCATATGAGTTCCAATACTCATTTGGTTTACGAAACCTCATACTGTCCGATCTTCCGATTTAGGTCCGGTTATTTATGTAGTTATCTATATAGGGTGCCGTTTGATTCCGTGATCCCTCTAGCTTTGCTTGGTTATTGTTCAAGACTTCTAAGCACCCTCAAGTGAGTACATAGTCCCATCTTTTACTGTTTTTCAAACATTTTGGGGTGAAACACATGTGCCTACTTGCTACTTTCGTGCCTTTCATGTTTTCACATCATATACTAGCTATGTTCATTAGTACATTATTAGTACATGATTTCATTATGTTTTTACTATGTATGTCCATTGTGTGCATACTTAGTACATCATTTTATATGACATTTTATGCTATGTATGTTCATTTAGCACATACTTAGTACATTGTTTTACATTACCTTTTCATGGTATGTATGTTCATCGTACTTAGTGCATTTGTTTTACATCACATGCTATGTATGTCCATTTTCCGCATACTTAGTACATTTTCATTTCATCACATGCTTACATTTTGGGTATGACATTTGGTTTGTTTAAGTGGGACCATATACATTCATTAACTTTGATCATGCCGCTCGTAAGTAGGTAATGGTACCATAGGAATTGACAACTCCCGTTCCTGACATCCTAGGTATGTTTGGATGGAAGGAATGACCGAATTCGATTTAAACATAACACAGATAGACCTTTAAATTCGTTTAGGGGTTTATCGCCACAGTCACAAGGCTTGGATGTATGCATTTTCACAATACCGCACAAATGTTTGTTTTCAGTATAGCATGCATTTCCACAAAACATAACGTTGATTTAAACCACGTTTTACTTCAATACATTGTTTTGTGCATCTTTACCTATGGTTTAGTTGATACGTATTTCACTTTCCATACATGACATTTTGTTTACACATTACATGATTGACATTTGACATAGACATAGACATTTTGATATTGATATACACATTTCATGGACTACATTTTGACATAAACATTTTGACATGGTTTTCACAAAGACATTTGACAAGTGGTTTAGACATGGGTAATTTACATTGGTGGTTTGTTTGGGTAAGTGATTTAAGTAACGAGGCGTGTGTAACGTGGTACAAACATGGTGGATACGCCGCTGGTACTTCCTATATATAAGTGCTTCTTTTATATTACATGTCGTAGCGTTATTTAAATCAATCAATTTGGACTTATACATTTTATACAAATAATATATTTTTCACAAGACATTGTTTTACAAACAACTTATCTTATACAAACTCATTTTTACTTAGTTATTCATTTAACCTTACATTATTCTTTTAAATATACATATTTATCATCGCTTTTCAAATGACTTATAAAACAAAACATTTTACAAGGATCATGACTGACTTTTGTTAAACGACTTTTTATAAACTTATAAGTCATCAATCCTAAATCAATAAAACCTATGTACTCGCTGGCATTTTATGCTGACGTACCTATTTTCACATGTGTTTCAGGAGATGATGCATAGGATTGATCAAGATACACATAGGCGGACTTGGGCCTTAGTGACAATAAAAGATGCAAGAACTAGTTAATTATGTTATACTTCTTTGTTTGTTAAGACATTGTAACTCAGTTAATCAATAAAACGAAATTTCAATTTTCCATGTGTTATGAAACAATTATTCTGTTACAACACTCCCCGACGATTCCGCCACGTTTTGTTGTTTTATGTGGTCGGGGTGTGACAGTAAACTTGGTATCAGAGCTCATGGTTATAGGGAATTAGGTTATTAGAAATGCTTTGACCTAGTCTATAACCTTCCGAATCCTGTCCAAGGCGAGGGGGTAACGTCGGTATCGGTAGTGGGGTCCGACAACGCTAGATAGTCGCCTGTATATCGCCCTGGATCGCCCTCATTAGAAGTGCCTCAGTACGGGCATGATGGTCGTCTATCCGTACCTGCAGCCGGCCCGCCATCTGCTGTAACGCAAGCGCCACAGCTGGTGCGAACTGGTCGTACAGAATATGCTGGGGGTACTAAGGCACCCCTTGTGGCTGCGACTGCCTGGCGATGGTGGTGGATGAGCATGGTCACCATCGGTGTGATTGTCATCGTCGTCGGCATCACCACATGGCGGGGCGGGGGAGGGGTCAGCTCCTGTAACGCCTCGTATCTTCGTATTTCTATTTTAAAAATATTTGTATTCATATTCTAATTATAGAAACCTTACATTCGTATTTTAATTTCAATCTCACAATTCGAGGCATTAATCATAACAAAATTCATATTTTATACATATTTTTTTATTCGCACAACTGATAATTTAAATACGTATTTATACGCAAACCGACACAATTTTACGTATAAATACTTATATGCACATCCTCAATACTTGAATTATACTTTTATACTTTTTATATACTCAATTACATAATATTTACTCAAGAAATACTAAGTAATATACCAATCATCTTTCCACCTCATCAATCCTCTTCCACATTCTTTAACCAATCATATTTCACCATTTTCCACCTCCTTTCTCCACCAATCATCTTTTCAATCATCTTCCACTTTTTTTAACCAATCATATTTCACTCTTTTCCACCTTCTCTACCTATAAATACAAACCTACTTCTACCATTTTCTTCACACCATTCTTCTCTCAATCTCTCTAATTCTCTCAATCTCTCTAAATCAAGAATTCTAAGAATTCTAAAAGGACACTAAGTGTTCCGACCATTCTTCTCTCAACCTCTCTACTTCTCTCAAATCTTTCAAGCAAAGAAGAGAACTCTAAGAGTTTTAAAAGAAAACACTCAAATCTTTCAAACAAGGAAGAGAACTCTAAGGGTTCTAAAAGAAAACATTAAGTGTTTTAAAGGAAGCTTTGAAGCTCCAACCTCCAACTCTTCACGGAATCACCAAAGGAGGAATTAGCAATTTTGTGAGTATACTTGAAACCCCCTTTTTCGTTTACCACCTTTTGGGGTGTAACATGTTAAACTATAAACTTACACTTAAACTTTATTGTTAAATGCACAAAAATTCCTTATACATGCATGCATACTTGTTACTTGATTACTTTAAACTTAGGGTTATACGTTTTGTGTTAGACTTATCATTAACTTCGTACGAGCCTATCCTTGACATATATAGCGCTAAAGGATTAACGCACCGCCTGTAAACTTTGGGTTATGTTAAGAGCTTATTGCGTTTCATCATTGGTTTGATTAGTTAAACACATGCCAATTTTATTGTTTATCTTGTTTCAATAGCTTGCCATGTGGAATTGTTTAAAACTTACCTTTTTATGCTATGTATGAAAACCTGTATACTCGCCAATACATATTTGTATTGAACTATACTTTTTAACATGTTACAGGTTGATGATGACGATGCTATGAAACTGAAGTAGTGATGATGCCTAGATACACATATAGACGTTTTAGGCTTTAATATGTTGTATAAATATTTGTACTTGTTTGTTGTATTGTTTTTCTTGTATTGAACATGTTGTATTTCAAGTTCCATGTATTGTAACATTTTGTTATGAATGAAATCAATCTATTTTTAATTCTATTGTCACAATTAACGTTATGTGTGATGAACAATCTTTCTTCGTCTCACTCCGATGTTTCCGCCATCGATTGGGGTGTGACAGATTGGTATCAGAGCCATAACTATAGGGAATTAGGAAAATTGCCATGCTTTTGACCTAGTCTATAGTTAAGTACCAAATTCGACCATACTTGATTCATATGCTAATCTCTTGAAACGCCTCTTATGTGTTAATATCTTGAAATGCTTTATGTGCTTATACTTGTTTTAATATTTCAAACATATGCCTTCCTAAGGCTTTTTACTCGTTTATACTAAACTCGAAACCACTCGATTTGGTGAACGACTCTCAATCCATCTATTCTTTTTACACGAAATTCGCCACCAAGTTAGGAGTGAAATCCTCACCTTGGTGGAGAATTTCCATTTCAAATGCTAGTGGACCCTGGTCAAAGTGTCGAAATTAAATTTTAACCCGACGAGTACCAACCACACTTAGGGTACGAAATCGTCAAGTTAGGGGTGAAACCCGCACCTTGTTGACTAGTCCCGCTCCTTGATTTTCAAAACTCCCGCCAAGTCTTAAATTTTCGTATGATTTGGAACATGTAGTAACTGGAAGGGTGAATACCGTTAACCGAAATATCGGCGAGAGTATTCCACCTATTAGGCCAAAGCATGTTTCTCAAATTCAAAAGAATTTTCGACCACTTTGGTTTAGTCAAAGTTCCATTTTGGAACAATCCAAGTTTTAATCAAACCTATGTTTTACTAGTATCAATCTCATATGATGCATTTCTCCCTTTTCAAATTCAAATTTCTTTTGGGATTGTTTTCTTATATACCCATCATACTAAATCTTTTCATACACACATACGTTATTCACATGCATGATTTCAAAACGTCACTCAATTTTATTTACATCCTTTGTAACACTAAAATGGAGACATATCATCAAGATAGGAGTGATTTCCATACCTTGATGATTAACTCTGCTCCTTTCTTTTCTTAAAACGACCTCATCAACGGATTGGGGGTGATTCCCTTACCTAGGTGATCGTTACCAAAATTTTCCTTCAAAATACTTTATTATGCAAACACGATCATGTTTTACACCTATTTGTATCGATTTCAAAGTGCATTGTTTATTCAAACGTATTTCTTACCTTATAACCTATGTTCTCATAAATCACATATACGAAATTCTTGGTCATACCTTAAAACGTTTTATTACCTGAATTTCAAAACCTTACGAAATGCTACCTATCAATTTAATCGGTCCAATGAATCTCTTACCCATGAACTTCATATTCGAGTTAATCACTAAAACACACTCACGTTATATCACCATACTAAAAACTTTCATTCTCAATCGGAAATCAAACCAACTTTCTCATATACTTATAAGATCTTATAGATGTTATAAGATCGTTTTACCAAAGACTCTTTTCAACATCAACAAATCATTTGTTAAAACTCTTTCCAATAAAAACTAAGTCTATTTTGATGTAAATGAAGCGAACCCATTATTTTCAAAAACCTTTTCCTACACCGCTCAATACGTCATCCAAATTTCAAAACACACGGGCAAGAAAACTTCAAAGGGACCGACCATTTTCGACTTGCCTGAATTCTTCTAAAACAAAAGTAGCATTTCCGTTCATTACAAAATACATCACGCATAACCAGTAAATACCTTCTACTCTTTTTACATTGTCACACCCTGACCACGTAAAACAACAAAACGTGGCAGAAGTGTCGGGGAGTGTTGTAACAGAATCATTGTTATTAAGTCACTAAGGCCTCGTCCATTCCTATGTGAGCGTACACAAGTATCATCATCAAACATCATCAACTATGGTACCTGAAACACATGTGAAAATACGTCAGCATAAAAATGTCGGCGAGTACATAGGTTTTATGTGAGTGTCAGATTCATGGCTCGTTTTACATGTTGCAATACTTATTTAAAAACCTTATTTTGAAAAGTATAGTATTGCGACATAATTAACCAACTCAAATCAAGTTGGATATGATTTATAAAATCTCGTAGTCATGATTCTTAACTCCAAAACATTTGTTTTATGAAATCAAATTGTAAAACATATCGTAGAAACTCGTTAACAAAACTCGTATGGTTTATATTATTCAGAAAACATCATTGTGTGACATCGTTTAAAAATCGTTTACCCAAGTGATCTAGATAACGCAACGATATATAATGTGTCAAAAGCACTTATATATAGGTAGTACCAGCGGCGTATCCACCATGCTTTTAACACATTACACCCGCCCCGTTACCTAATCACTTCCCTAACCCAACGGGTTCAAACAGTTACAAATGGTTCACATATATCAAATGGTTACAAATGGTTCACATCAATCAAATGGTTACAAATAGTTCGCATATATCAAATGATTACCAATGGTTCACATACATCAAATGGTTCGAACAGTTCAAAATGCAAAACAATGGGCTAGCATGTTAAGTGAACATACATAGCAAATCATAATGAAATCATGTACTAATAGTGTACTAATGAACATAGCAAGTATATGATATGAAAACATGGAAAGCATGAAAGTAGCAAGTAGGCACATGTGTTTCACCCCAAAACGTTTGAAAAACAGTAAAAGAGGGGTCTATGTACTCACTTGAGGGTGCTTAGAAGTCTTGAACAACAACCAAGCAAAGCTAGAGGGATCACAGAATCAAACGACACCTAATATAGGTATTGTAGGATCGTTGTATGACCCAAAGGAGTCGATCAGAAGAGCTTTAAATCCGATTCAAAGGCGGAATCAGTGAAACGGACGCATTAACAGCTTGATACTATATAATATGTCACTTTGATTGATAGTGACAATGATTACAACCTGGACAAATTTTGGCAGCACTTTGTTACAATCTCGGAAGTCGTGATACCAAATGAATCAAACTGTGCACTATTTATAGCCTGCTGATTTCGCTTATATGACCATGTACATATGAGCGAAATCAGATGTTCCTAATTTCGCTTTTATGACCTTGGTTCATATAAGCGAAATCACACTCTTAATTTCTAACAATTGTTTCTCGAACCTCGTGCACGGGTTATTCTAACCTGTCCTATTTCATGATACAAGACGAAGTCAATAGACGTAATGCACTAACAGACTCCCCCTCGAATATTGGCGAAGTCTTAAGTGACTATTCTTCAATATGACACATCTTCAGTCTTGATCATTCTGCCTTTTCTTTTCAAGTTGTAACATTGTAAGCATCCATCAATCCTTAACTTCTTCTATCAGCTTCACTCTTTGACTTTTAATACCAGGATCTCATCACTGGCTCTATCATCTACAGCTTCATTATAAGGCTCCCCCCTTTCATCAAACTTCCATGCTTTAAGGGATCGACACCTAGCTTTCTAGCTATCAGCTCCTCTAGCTTCAAGCTTGTCTTCAGACTCCCCCTTAGACTCTGCTCTCGGGATCGTAGTCTGGTACACTATCTGCAACACTCATACAGTTTATAAGTAACAACATTTTAATACTTTCAATTAAATTCTCTAATCTACTCCCCCTATCAACAAACTTTACGGATTTGGCAGTGTTAAAGAATCCAACTCCCTCACAGTTCATCATCCAAGTTCAAGTTAATGACCTTGGAGATGTCACAGACTGTTTTTTTTTTTTTAATTTTTGATATTAATTCAAGTTTCAAATTAATGAACTTGTTTTATTTTCAGAAACACAATCAGCTTACTTAGATTTTGAAACTCAGCATTTCAGACATCAGTTGTCGAAAATAAAGCAGAAATCAAAATCTTTTTGAATTTTCTGAAAATATAAAGCAGTAAAGAAAATATGTACAAACATATTTACAAACAATATTTTTGTTTGAGTATGCGTCAGAGGATCATATTAGTTTTTGACAAGTCACAAGTACCGTTGAGCTTAGTTACACATTAAGACTTAAACAATTCACTTAGATTGTCGATATACTGATCCACTTAAATTTTCACACAAATTTCAACTGATTCAGGATACGAATTAGATGCTTTAAGACGTAAACTCATTCATGTGTCCCACCTCTAGAATATACTCCCGTATCCAGAATCCCAATATTCAGACTTACATGTGAATATACTACAATGATAGCTGTACATAAATTAGGGGTTAAATGCGAGGGCCGAGGGATCTCAGGTCGATACTTCCGTATGCGCAGAGAGATATCAGCTTTGACTTTTCGGTATGTCCCCTTTAGAGGATCTTTTAGCTACAATAGCAATGATTATCAATTTTATTGTTTAATCAGCTGAGGGCTTATGCTATGTTTCAAGCATTTGTGGAAAGTATTATCCAAGGACTAGGTCAGAATTTCCATTCAGCAGAAGTCCCGGAATAAAACCCCAGATATCACTGAGTATAAAGACCAAGTATCTCAGAATAAGGGACCTTTCAAACGAGATTTCAGGGGTTACCTATATATCCAAGTAGTGTTCCCCATGAAATAAGCAAGTTTTTGAATTTAGGTTTATATCCCGAAAAAGTTTACTAAATGTATAAAAACCTATCAACATATCATCAGTGAGACTGTTTAACGCTATTTAATCATTACAATTCTTTAGCATACTGTAACTGTCTACTGATGTACTGTCATTTCCTTTTTACGCAAAAACTCAAATTTTTGAATTTTATCATGTTTCTGAATTTTTCAAAATTTTCTAATGTTTTTGTATTTTCTGACAATTTTTCTCCCCCTAAAATGCAAAACCATTAAAACGAAATTTGACAACACGATGCTGAAAGCTTTGTCTTGCCATCCATTTTCAGCTTCTCGTGCTCAGAATTACACTAAAAACATTAATTACCCCCATGATTTACAACACATTGATTTTTACAGTTTGAAAACCGTTTTTCAATCTGGTGAAAGTAATCATGTTTGTTCAGCCGTGAGGGTTTCGGCGTATTCAATCAACATATATTTTTGTAATTTTCTATTTTTTACAAAAATTAAAAACAAACATATTTTTGGTTTTTAATTTTTCCAATTTTTAGGGTTTTGAGAATATTGTTTATTTATGTACAGAAAAACAAATAAACTCCGTGTTTCAACCAACACAGGGTCCAGCAGCAGCCTCCTCCTCTTGTTGTGCCAGGCTGCTCCAATTTCCATTTTCACAATCTACAGAATTCTTGAGCACCTGCACATTTAACGAACTCAATTACTTGAACAATTTAGCCTAGGTCTGTTGAACCTTAGGCATTTCAACACAATAATTTTCATTCAATGCTGGAAATTCTTTGTCATTTTTCACAAAAACTTTTTCAATTTTAACTCCAACTTTCTCATCTTGTAGTAAATCAACTTGTTTCTTAACAGAACATGTCTGACCTTTTGGTGTACCACGTTTGTAAAAATGTGAATCTTTTTGAATATTTTGATTTTGAACAACAACTTTTGGTTTCCGAAACTGTTGGGGTTTTGTCATATCAACTGATGTTTTCCAACTCTGTGTTGTTCTGAATCTGGGTATGTGAGAATTCCAGGTCTGTCTTGAATCGAACCTGTTCTGGTTTGATTTCCAATTTTGATTTGAAGCAAACTTGTTTGTATTGTACCTCCAAGTTTGTTTCGAATCAAATCTTGTTGACCTTTGTCGCACATTCTCAGATTTTTGTTTCTCAACATCAATCTTCTTTTTGTCAACGTCCACAAGTTTTAGATTTGGACACTTGCGTGCAAGATGTCCTTTTTGATCACATTTGAAACATGTTCTCATGGACACATCTTTGACCTGTGGTTGTTTCTTTCTCTTTTGTGCATCAAACTCAGAATTAGACTGTCGTCCAATTTTAAGTTCTTTTTCTTTTGCTAAACTGTCTCCTTGAACAAAACTCATTTTTGCCTGATAATTTGGCGTCTCATTTTTCTTCCAATTTTGTTTCTTTTTGTAACCCAACCCAGCCTTCATGTTCTTCTTTTTGAAACCCGATTTGTTATAAAAAGTTTTGTGACCTTTACCAGCAAACTTTGGAATCTCAGATTTTTCAATCTCAACCATTTTGAAAACTTTATCAACCTTTTCTGAAATCACATTCTGAATCGGGAATACAACATCTAAGAATAATTTGTCTGATCCAATCATGGTATAAACCAATCCCTTTGAATCATCATTCAAAGTTTTCTCGGATTTTGTGTTTTTCAGATATCCATCATGTAAATTTCCCTCATTTTCATCTTGTGATTCAGTTTTACCTGTATCAACCGACTCTTCTTTTAAAACACTTTCAACAACCTTACCTACCACCTCTGAATCACTGATATCATCAGATTTGGTGTAAGTCACATCGATGTTATCCGGTAACCGGTCAACCATGTTGATTACTTTTTCCACTTTTTCGCCATCATAGAATGTATAATTATTCTCCAATGGTGGTGGTACCTGATGGTATTCAGACCCTATTCCCTTTTTGTTCTTTTCAGATTCTTTATCATCGGGTGTGATGTTGAAAATACATTCCAGAATATATGAAGATGAATGATAGCTTTGCAATTTATTGACCAACTTTTCTTTGTCTGCCAATTCTTGTTTAAGCTTAGCAACATCATCAATATATTGGTTTAAAACTCTTTGTTTATCTTCAAATCTAGCTTCAAGAAATTTAGTGTTTCTTTGACAAGCACACAATCTATTATCTAGACTTTTGACTTTACTTTTTAAAGTTTCATATGCTTCTTTAACAGTATCATATGACAATTTCATTACATCATATTCTTTTTGCAACTCTTGAATTTTGATGTCTTTTGGAACACATTCGTTGCAAACACCTGAACACTTTTCTTTTAATATCTTGTTTTCTGTTTCAAGATCATCGCATTTTTGTTTCAATTTTTCATTTTCTTATTTCAAAAACTTTTCATTTTCAATCATCTCATGACATTTGTCTTTGAAAATTTTTTCTATTTTAGTGAATTCAACGTCTCTGTTTTCTCAATACAAGCACTGCACATTTCCATGCATTTCTTGCATTGTCGTTCAGCTTCATTATCAATTTTATCAGAAGTATCAGTTTGAATAATTACCTCAGTGACTGGCACTGTGGTTTCCTCTGCTTTCTGAATCTGATCTTCTTCAGCCATTTGCTTTTTCTCTTCAACAACTTCCTCGGCTTTCCCTTCAACCTTCTTCACTTCATTCACCATCTTCTCACTCTCAGTTATAATTTCTTCAACTGTCTTCTTCTTCTTCTTCTCCAGACTAGCAAATATCACCTTCCGAATACCTTCTTCAACCTTCTCTTTATACCTTGGAATCTCCCTAAGGCCTTTGCACCAAACACTCACAGTAGGTATAGCAGCAACTAATGCATCAAGGTCAACCGTCTTCGGATCAACCGTCGGGTTTCTTTGAGGATCAACATAGCATTCCTTTTCTTTGCTCCACCTGCCTGCTAGTGTTGCTTCTTTGTAAGCATCATACACATCATCCAATCTAAGACGTGCATGTCTTTCTTCACCAGTAAGTGTTACTTCAGCAGTCATTGCTTTAGCTTCCACTTCTGTATCTCTTCATCATGTTGACTCCAATCATAACCTTCATCATCATAGATTATGAATCTGGGTCCTTCTGACTCTTTTAAACATTTTTCCCAGTCATAACTTTGAAAAATAGATTGTACAGATCTTTCATAATCATCATCTATACTATCCTCATTTTGATCACAGAATGACAAAGCAGCTCTCTTTTCTTTGGATGATCCTCCTTCAATTTGCTTTCTGGTTGGTTGTTCGTTGTTCTTGTGATAGATGGCCTTTTTGTAATAATCCTCACGGAACGGATTTACACTTTCATCAGCTCTATTGTTTGTACATTGTAACACCTCGAAATTCATGTCCAATATCATATTGACACGTGTCATGAACTTAAAACGTGTAAAGGATTGAATTAGAGGGACTAAAGTTGACAAACAGAGAAAGTATGTGAATATAAGGGTTCAAAATGTCAACAATAGATAAATATATCTTTTAATAACCCTACGAGATGTTTATACCCTTAAACGAATAAATCATGGATCATACGAAGCTAATTGTGAAAGAAAGTGAGGAATTACAAACTACAGGGGCTAAATGTGTCAACATGTTTAAAGTATACCTCTGAGTGATCTTTTAGCGGACCCGAAGCTTTGTAATGATAAATTATACTGACAAGAGTGTGTGATAAAAATTTCACAAGGTTTCGATTAAGTATGAGAAAGTTATGACAATATTCGTATGCGAGGGGTTAAAAACGTCAATATTGAAATTTAAGAATTTTCGGTGAACGTATGAATAACCGGCGACTAAACAAAGTTGGTTTATGACTTGGGGTCCTTAAAAGTCAAGTTTGGGGGTTTATAGTGCAGAAACCACCTTAAAATCAAGTTTGGAAGGACCAGGGACCAAAACTGCAATTAGTGAAACTTTGTAACCGGATCAGAAGGGCCATGCGGCCCGCGTGAGACCCTTGCATATCCTGAAGCGGGCCGCCTGGGACTACCACATGCAGAAAAACATCACAGGTGTCTGTACAGCCGGTTTAACCGACTTAGAAACGTGGTTTTTCATACCTGGAGCTTGTTTGATGGTTTTAAAGGGTATAGGGACACTTGGAGTGATCCCATAACCTCCCTAGACTTGTTTGGCATGATCAAATGGATCCAAGAAACCTATATAAGGCCATGAGGTTGTGATCTTCAATTGCTCATTCACTTGTAAACTTCACAACTCTCTTCTTGGAGGTTCCTGGAGCTCAAGCATCCTTCCTAGTGACCATTAGTTGTGCTTAGGACTATTGTAAGTATGCTTAACCTCCTTTAATTCAGTTTTGCTTAGTTTATAAGCGTTTAGTCAAACCGTCGAAATTAAGGTTTGACTTCGTCATTAATCTTAATTGCTCCAGTAATTTGTCAATATGAAAGTACCTATGAGTTGGTAATTATGTGGGCATTAAACCCCAAAAAGGTTTCCCTCTGATTCCCACTTTAATTAGGTCAATTGTCGAGTCAAACTTGGTTACAAAAAGTCAACAGGAAGCTATTTTGTAAACAAACACATAATTATTAACGTGTGAGCTATGAAACCTGTTTTGACACTCATATAACTTGGTAATTAATATAAGAACATGTCTAAACATGTTCGACTCGACAATTTTCAGTTTAAGCTCGGTTCGGGGCCGAAAGTCGCATAGTTTGACTTATGCTTTGACTTTCAGTTCTGACCCGTTTAAGCATGAATTAGGAATGCCTTAGAAGCTTTATTAGGACCAAGTTACCTACAAGTATAACCCTCTGTGATTATACAACTTGGTTCATTGGTTATCTAATTCATATACATGTTTCCGTTAAATGCTTAAATGTTGACTATTATGCCCTTTTGACCTTAAAACATGATTTTTGATAAAGTGAAAGAATAGAAACCTTAGCTACTGATTTATAAACTTGCACCCAAAATTTGAAGTCAGTTTGAGGTCTAGATTAAGAGTTATGCTCAATAGCGTAATTAAGAGCGTCTTTACTAATTAAATGGCGTAAATTACGTATAGCCTATCAAAACCCAAATTTTTATACAAAAATTTTTACCCACTGATGTAATATAATATTTTGGGATTTTTAAGGATTTCTATTTATTTTTAGGCTGAGCATAACTTAAGGTTCTAAGATTGATTCGGTAATTGCCGGTTTTGCCCTTTTAGGCTATAAAATGAGTTTTACAAATCCTTTTGACCCCAAACCTTTTTCTACTGATCTAATATGATAAATAAAGTATTTTGAGCCTTCTGGAATAATAAAATTATCGGCTTTCCTTTGAAAACCCGGAAATGGCTCCAAATCGTCTTTTTAAGCGTTTTTAACGCGTAGTATGTATTAAACCCATTTTATAAATATAAGGTGTGATGTTTACTGATATTTTTAGTAAATATTTACATTCTAACAGTAAGCAAAGGTCTTAAGCTCAGATTTCTGATTTTGACCTTTTAGGCTTATGTGAAATTACCAAAATGCCCTTAAGATGCATAGTTTGGTTATAAAGGATAGATTTCACATATAAGTTATACCCTACTGATATAACTTAGTAAATTAAGTATTTTTACTGATTACATCAGACCCGAAACTCAGAAACATATTTAAATCCTTTTATAACCTTTTAAATGACCAAAATGCCCCTGCGAGGCATAAATTGGTTTTAAAATTCGTGTTGGGCATAATAGAAGACATCCTACTGATGTCACAACATATTTAAGGCATATTAACTTATGGAACATGTTCATGACTCTTATGGTTACCCGTTACGCATGTTTCGCGTTCGGATCGGTCTATGTAACTAGTTTACATATAATAGCCGAAACGGGTCAAACCATATCGTTTTGTCTCAAAACCCAGAATGTGTTTAAGTTACCCATGTTAAACGAGCTTACAAGCTTGTCGGGTCAAAACCACATTCTAAACCGGTCTGCGCCTTATCGTGCGTTTGAACCGTGTTTTCCTTTTGAAAACTAACCGGTCTAAGTATAAACTTAATTAAAGACCCGTTAGGATTCTAATAGGTTATTAAAACCTTCGTTCCAGATTAGGAGCCCAGTAAAAGCTACGTGCACTTGCTGTATTTGATTTATACATTGCTCAGGTAAATACCCTTAACTTATTTTCCCTATACGGGCTTGGGATACGGTACTATAAAAGTACCGCTTGGTCGGGTGTATGTAGTCATTTAAATCGTATTGTGATTGATGTATTTACATAACCTGTTTGATATGTATTATTTGGTGTATGGCCCTTGGGGGTTAAATGACCATGTCCCGGATATCCTTGGCATCATTCATGAAATGGCCACGACCTAAGCACGGGGTGTAGGCGTACACCTGACAGCTGCATTAAGTAAAAACTGGTATCCCACTATAAGGAATCGACCTTGTGGGCATTATACCTGTGGCGTGTCAGTTAACTTAAGTCCGGCCCTACAAACCGGCCCTAATGGACGACAAATGAGTAAAATTGTATACAAGATTATTTTGAATAATTGTCCCAAGTTATAAAATATTTTTGGCCGAAGTGCATTTAAATCAATTTTTAAACTCTTTTCAAAATGAGTCAGTTAAGTTGTATTTACCAGTGCAAACTGACGTATTTTCCAAAAAGGCTAAGTGCAGGTGCTAGACGAAATAGGCTGGCTACTCCAGGCATCATTACTCAAGTCTCGCAAGCTTTAGATGTCAAAGTCTGTTGAACAGTTTTCCTTTTTATTTGATCCGCCTGTGGATCTGTTTCGACTGTGTTGTAATACTTAAACATTACATTTTGTTCAGTTGAAATAAATCTATATCTTTTGCTTCCGCTGTGCATTTTATATGTTGTGTTGTTTGACTATGATGATATCAATGACGTCACGATACTCCCCACCGGGCCCACCAGTGACACGTGGAAAATAGGGGTGTGACAGGTTAGTATCAGAGCCAACACTGAGTGAATTAAACCCTAGCCTTTTGTGTTTAATCTCAGTTACACAATTGCACATTCTCGAGTCTAGACAAGAACATAGGACTAATCTTAATTCGTTATATTTTGTCTCCTTTGTTATTTTCTGATTAGTCCTTGCATGGACAAGTCCTTTTGATAGAAGTCTCGTTTAGGGCAACCATATACTTGTCTAAATTTAATGGGATGATTAGATTCCTATATTATAAGATCTACCATTGTGATAAAATGGCAAAATCTAAAAAGGACAAGACCTAGCTCGGGATAGGGCCAAGATGGTAGTTCCTCAATTAGATTCAGATCCTTGTTAACATCTCAAATTAGGATTGCTCTGCGTTTAATATTAAAAGAATCTTAAAGGTAAAACCTAGCCTAAATGTCATTGCAGACATGGCCAAGATGGTACAACCTATTCAAAAGATTCAAACCTTGTTAACATCTGAAAGCATGTTAATATGCTTGACAAAGTGTGATCCGATAAAATCACATAAGTCATTATTAAAAAGGGGTTATTCTAAATTCCTTTATTTATATAATCGTCCCTTAAGAATGAAGTGCCCTTGGGCTATAATTAACATCCTCTGGGACTGAAGACAGTGGTAGCCTACAACTCCCTGTCAGGAAAAGGTAATGAACTTTGATTCAACCTTAATACCTCGATTCTGTAAAATCCTGGTTTTAATAATTAAATCTGTCTACGTGACTAGGCCTTTTGTGTTATTTTATATAACTTAGGGTTATCCTGGATAATTAACTAAAATGGGTATTATAAACCATAGTTAATAAATCGTTTAAAACAATGGAACTGTATAAGCTTCTATATGTAAACCTTGCCCTTGTTTTCTTTTATGTAGCAATTAAAGCTACATGGCGAGGTCGGAGGAAGTGAACAGTCATTCCCTAGAAAACGATGATGATAGGGTTAATATAACCAAGGGAGAGCTCCGTACACTGATTGATATAGCTGTATCTAAAGTTGTAAAGGAGCAATTCAAGAAGGTTAGTGAGACGTATAGTAGAACCTCTTCGGTACCTCACTCTAAGTCTGTTCCTAAGACTCATTCAGAAGCTCATAGCAAGCCACCCTCGAAGAAGGATGGACCTAAGAAAGAGGATGTCGAACATTCCTCAAACCAACATAGTGTTCCATCCAAGAGAATAGTGTTCGATGATGAGCCACGTACCAAGTCTTGTACTTATAAGTACTTTGTTTTCTGCAAACCCCGAGATTTCACTGGGGAGAAAGGAGCAATTGATTGTATGACTTGGTTAGATGAAATGGAAACTATTGTTGATATCAGCGGTTGTGCTGAAAGGGATATAGTGAAGTATGTATCCCAATCGTTCAAGGGAGAGGCACTGGCATGGTGGAAGTCTCTCATTCAAGCTGCTGGGAAGATCCCACTCTATAATATGTCATGGGAGCAGTTTGTTGTTCTCACTAAGGAGAACTATTGCCCACAGCATGAGGTGGAAAGGATTGAATCGGATTTCTTATCATTGGTGATGCAGAATTTAGATTGTCAAGCTTACCTCACCAGTTTCAATACCATGTCTAGATTGGTTCCTTACCTGGTGACACCAGAGCCCAAGAGAATTGCTCGCTTCATTGGGGGTCTAGCCCCAGAAATCAAAGCCAGTGTTAAGGCTTCGAGACCTACTACTTTTAGATCAGTTGCTGATCTATCTCTATCCCTCACCTTAGATGCGGTCAGGCTGAGATCGCTCAAGAACTCAGAGGAGAGTAAGAGGAAGCGTGAGGATGATACCTCACGAAGGTCTGAGAAGAAGCATAAAGGTAATTCGGACCACAAGAAAGAATCTGGGTCCAACAAGGGTAACCAGCGAACTGAAGAAAAGCCAAAGTCCTCAACTTGCCAAAAACGCCACTTTGGAAAATGCAGGATTGAGACCAAGTCTCAATCAGGATCACCTGCATGTGGGTTGTGCAAGTTTAAGGAGCATAAGACTATTGATTGCAAAAGAATCAAAGATGCGACCTGCTACGGTTGTAACAAGAAAGGGCACATTAAGACTAACTGCCCTAAATACGCTAAGAAGCCTGAGGAAGCCAAGAAGACCAATGCTAGGGTCTTCCAAATGAACGTGCAGGAGGCCATTCAGTACGACAATGTGATCACAGGTACTTTCCTCGTAAATGATGTATATGCTAGAGTACTGTTTGATTCTGGCGCTGATAAGTCGTTCATAGATAACAAGTTTTGTAAGTTGCTGAATATACCTGTTAAAACCTTAAGTGTGAAATATGAGGTGGAGTTAGTCGATGGAACCTTAGAAACCGCCTCAACCATGTTAGATGGATGCGTTATGTCTTTTAGGAACCACTCTTTTCCTTTGTCCTTGCTTCCTTTGAAGTTAGCCGGATTTGATATAGTATTGGGCATGGACTGATTATCGCATAACCAAGCCCAGATCATCTGCAACAAGAAGCAAGTGGTGGTTAAGACTCCGTCTGGTGAGTCACTTACCATTCAAGGAGATACCCAACACGGATTGTCGGAGCAAGTGTCTATGCTCAAGGCATCCAGGTGCATGAAGAAGGGTTGTGTCATTTATATGGCACAAGTAACGGTCGACGAGCAGAAGCCCAAGATTGAAGATATTCCAGTCATTTCTGAGTACCCTGAAGTTTTCCCTGAGGAACTACCTGGCTTGCCACCGGATAGGCAAGTGGAATTCAGAATTGATATCATCCCCGGAGCAGCGCCTGTTGCTAGAGCACCTTAAAGGTTGGCACCAACAGAGATGAAGGAATTGAGAACGCAGCTAGATGATTTGCTAGCCAAGGGTTTTATAAGACCTAGTTCGTCTCCATGGGGAGCGCCAATTTCATTCGTCAAGAAGAAGGATGGATCAATGCGTCTATGCATTGATTACCGTGAGCTTAATAAGGTTACTATCAAGAATAGGTACCCTTTGCCCAGGATCGATGATCTATTCGATCAGCTTCAAGGGGCAAGCTACTTCTCCAAGATTGATTTGAGGTCAGGCTACCATCAATTGAAGGTTAAGGATGAAGACGTACACAAGACTGCGTTTAGGACTCGCTACGGTCATTATGAGTTCTTAGTGATGCCTTTTGGGCTCACTAATGCACCAGCCGCATTCATGGATCTCATGAATCGTGTATGCAAGCCTTATTTAGACAAATTTGTCATTGTTTTCATCGATGACATCCTCATCTACTCAAAGAGTCAAGCTGACCACGAGAAGCATCTCCGTTGTATTTTGAAATTGCTTCAACAAGAAAAGCTCTATGCCAAATTTTCAAAATGTGAATTTTGGCTTCGCGAAGTCCAATTCCTTGGACATGTTGTAAGTGAGCATGGTATCCAAGTAGATCCCGCTAAAGTCGAAGCTGTCGTGAACTGGCAAGAGCCAAAGACGCCCACGGAGATTCGCAGTTTCTTAGGATTGGCCGGGTACTACAGACGATTTATCGAGAACTTCTCAAGAATTGCAGCACCCCTGACCTTGCTGACTCTCAAGAATAGTAAGTTCAATTGGGGGCCTAAGCAGCAAGAAACCTTCGATATTTTGAAGCAGAAGTTGAGCGACGCTCCTGTTTTGACGTTGCCTGATGGAATTGATGAGTTTGTAGTATATTGTGATGCATCACACACCGGGATGGGGTGTGTGCTTATGCAGAAAGGCAAGGTCATTGCCTATGCGTCACGTCAGTTAAAGGTGCACGAAAGGAATTACACCACCCACGACTTGGAGCTGGGTGCCGTTGTCTTCGCACTAAAACTGTGGAGGCATTACCTGTATGGAACGAAGTGTGTAATCTACTCTGATCACAAGAGCCTTTAACATTTATTTAATCAGAAGGACTTAAATATGAGGCAGCGACGTTGGATGGAAACTTTAAATGACTATGATTGTGAAATAAGGTACCATCCAGGCAAGGCAAATGTGGTTGCTGATGCCTTAAGTCGAAAGGAAAGGATAAGGCCTATAAGAATCAATGCCAAGAGCATTGAGATAAAGAATAATTTGAATGAAAGATTGTTAGCAGCACAGAAGGAAGCAGTGCTGGAAGCTAACTATCCTGATGAGAAGCTAGGAGTAACTGAGGAGCAGTTATCCTACGGCAAGGACGGAATCCTAAGGTTGAATGGACGAATATGGGTTCCAATTTATGGAGGACTTCGGGATGTTATCCTCCAGGAAGCCCATAGTTCCAAATATTCCGTTCATCCTGGAGCTGATAAGATGTACCAGGATTTAAAGGCAAACTATTGGTGGATAGGCTTGAAGAAGTCTATAGCTGCCTATGTGGCTAAATGCTTGACGTGTGCTCAAGTGAAAGCTGAACATCAGAAACCGTCAGGTTTGCTACAACAGCCTGAAATTCCCGCTTGGAAATGGGAAATGGTGACGATGGATTTCATCACCAAGTTGCCAAGACTAATTAAGGAAATGATACTATTTGGGTGATAGTAGATAGACTGACTAAGTCAGCACATTTCCTACCCATTAAGGAAACTTACACTTCTGACATGTTAGCCCAGTTGTATGTTGATAAGATTGTATCTCTGCATGGAGTACCAGTGGCTATTATCTCTGACAGAGATACCAGATATACGTCACATTTTTGGAAAAGTTTCCAACAGTCTTTGGGCATGCATTTAAATTTCAGTACGGCTTACCATCCTCAGACGGATGGGCAAAGTGAGCGTACCATTCAAACGCTGGAGGACATGCTACGTGCGTGTGTGATTGATTTAGGCGGTAGCTGGGATAAGCACCTGCCATTGGTCGAGTTCTCCTACAATAATAGCTACCATACAAGCATTCAGGCTGCGCCTTTTGAGGCACTATATGGTAGGAAATGCAGAACGCCCACCTGTTGGGCAGAAATAGGAGACACTCAATTATCAGGACCTGAAATAGTTTTCGAGACGACGGACAAGATTGTCTAGATTCGTGATCGCCTGAAAGCTGCCAGGGATAGGCAGAAAAGTTATGCTGATAAGAGGCGAAAACCTCTCAAGTTTGAGGTTGGTGATAAGGTCCTACTTAAAGTATCACCCTGGAAGGGAGTGATGCGATTTGGTAAGAAATGTAAGCTAAGCCCGAGGTATATAGGACCATTCGAGATCATCGAATGTGTAGGATCAGTGGCTTACAAGTTAAACTTACCTGAAGAGCTCAGTGGTATTCACAATGTGTTCCACGTCTGCAATCTGAAGAAATGTCTAGCTGATGAATCACTAGTCATACCACACACAGATGTGCATATAGATGAGAGCTTGAAATTTGTGGAAAAACCTGTATCGATTGAGGATCGGCAGGTAAAGAAGCTTCGAAGAAAGTATGTGCCTATTGTAAAGGTCAAATGGGATGCTCGTAGAGGTCCTGAATACACGTGTGTCACACCCCAACCGATGGCGGAAACATCGGGATGAGACGTACAAACTGTTCAAAGACATCATAACACTAAATGTGACAATATAATTAAATTCCATTTATTAAAATTCCAAAGTTTCATACAATGTCATAAAAAGGAAATAACAAACATCAAACATAGTTTATTTCAAAGGTGGGTTTCTAGGCCATCCTATTTATTTCTTCAATCTTGATTCCTCATCCTGCAGTATGCATTTAAAATAAAGTCAACAAAACATGTTGGCGAGTATACAAGTTTAAATATAGTATAATATGATTAAAATTGTTTAACATGATCAAATCCACGTGACTACATGATTTCATATTAACAGTTATACTCGTAA
Source organism: Helianthus annuus (assembly GCF_002127325.2). Taxonomy (NCBI): domain Eukaryota; kingdom Viridiplantae; phylum Streptophyta; class Magnoliopsida; order Asterales; family Asteraceae; genus Helianthus; species Helianthus annuus. Next base: position 97,866,610 of record NC_035446.2, on the reverse strand, counting down.
CGATGAATCTATGTGTTCAAACCAAAGTTTAACGCAATTAACATAGCCTAACCCTAGAAGGGTGGTAACATGAGTAACATAGAATAAACCTAACAATACCCATAATATTATGGGAGGGGCGTTACAACCTACAGCGCTGCCATTGTTAGGGGAGGCTTGCAAAGTTAATGAACACACAGTCATAAATGTTTAACAGTAGCATAACATGATTAACATGAGTCAAATAGATTCACATGAAATGTGGATTGATAGTGCAAAAATGTTTAACATAGTGTTTTTGATATAGGAAATGCATACATCACCCAAAATGTGATAAAACAGAAAATGGGTCATGTATACTCACTTAGAGTGCGTTGCGTATTTCTTGGAATAAGATTAAGAATCAAGGATTTCCCAAGAGTGTGCACAAGAGAATTACCCTATTAATTTTGAGGATTTGTCAAATATTGGGAATTTAGAAATTATTTAAATAATCAAGGCATTTATAAAAATAATGTAAACATGTCTAAAATAATATTCATATGTTTCATTTTAATATTTGGTAATTAAATGAAATAAATAACAATTCATTTATAAATAGGTGAATAATAATAAATAATATTTCTAAAATTCTAGATTATATAGATTATTAATTTCTAATATATATTTAAAATAAAAATTCTGATTTTAAGTAAAGTAATAAATCTGAATAATTAAAGAATAATAATTCACATTTAATTAATAATAAAAATTCTGTTATATAATAATTCTGATTTTGTAATTCTGAAATAATTCTGATTTAAAAATAAATTTCTGATTTAAATAATAAATCAGAAAATAACAATAATTCTGTTTATTATATATAAAAATTCTGATTTAAATAAATTAAACTAATAAATCTGATATATATATAAAATGTTAATTTTGATTTAATAAAAATAAAAATTCTGATTTTCAAAATATAAATTCTGATTTAAAATAAATAATATAGATTTTGATTAAAATAAAATTAAATTCTGATTTAAGTAAATAATAAATTCTGAATTAACAGAAATGATAATTCTGTTACAAAATTTAAAATACATTAACATTTCTGTTTAATATTAATAATAAATATAATCTGTTTATAATAATAATGCTTATAATAATAATAATAATAATAATAATAATAATAATAATATAACAACAGACTGTAATTAACAATAATCGAAACCGAATTATAAAAAAAAGAAAAATGAAAACGGTTACCGGACGGGAACGGCGGCAGACGGCGGCAAGAGGGTGGCGGCAGACGGTGGTTTTCCGGCGAGGAGCAGAATTCCGGCAACGAAGGTGCGGTGCTCGTTTCGGGTTACTTCAATTATCGGGTTCGCGGTTTTGTTTCGTTTCGGTTTGATTCTGTTTGATCGAGGTGTGAAGGAACGAAAATGAAGGATTGGTCGGATATATATAAGGGGTGAAAGTCGGTTACGGATAATGGAAGGTCGACGGAATTCCGGTTAACAAACGAAGGGTCGGAGAAGATGATAAGTCTTGGGCGGTTACTTTTGAATTCAGCGCATTTAATGAATGGTTAAATATAATACGGGTCCTTGTTTCATCGGATTTGGCATGCCCGGCCGAGTGGTTAGTTCGTCGCTTGTGAAGGTCAAGGTCTCGAGTTCGATCACGGTTACATGCGGTTCAAACACATTTTATTTTTAATAAAAGCTTAGACTAACTGGGTTAGTCACTAACGGAGTCAGTTTGACTAACCAAAATGCTCAAAATCATTAAAAATCAGTTTAAAATATTTATTTATTTAATTTTAATTATTAGTTTATTTATTTAAAATATTAATAAAATAGTATAAAAATCAGTTTAACCCAAATTTTGATATTTTTACCGAATTAACGTATAAATTCCCAATTTTCGTACGGTTTAGGGTAATCTCTTGGCAACGAGGAATTTAAGAGCTGAGATTTAGATGGAATTTCACTGTTTTTACGTGTTTAACATAGTTTCAACGTGTTTTCAATTGTTTCGACAATACATAGCATACAAACACAAATATGATTAAAACGATGCACTTTCATTATGATTTCAAGTCTCGAGTACAATTTTGAAATAGAATCAAATACCACAAAGGTACAACTTACAAAAATAGAAAGTACAAGTAGACTTGCCAAAAATGGAAAGATTGAAGTCTACTTGTACTTTCTATTTTTGTAAGTTGTACCTTTGTGGTATTTGATTCTATTTCAAAATTGTACTCGAGACTTGAAATCATAATGAAAGTGCATCGTTTTAATCATATTTGTGTTTGAATGCTATGTATTGTCGAAACAATTGAAAACACGTTGAAACTATGTTAAACACGTAAAAACAGTGAAATTCCATCTAAATCTCAGCTCTTAAATTCCTCGTTGCCAAGAGATTACCCTAAACCGTACGAAAATTGGGAATTTATACGTTAATTCGGTAAAAATATCAAAATTTGGGTTAAACTGATTTTTATACTATTTTATTAATATTTTAAATAAATAAACTAATAATTAAAATTAAATAAATAAATATTTTAAACTGATTTTTAATGATTTTGAGCATTTTGGTTAGTCAAACTGACTCCGTTAGTGACTAACCCAGTTAGTCTAAGCTTTTATTAAAAAAAATGTGTTTGAACCGCATGTAAAGACCCTTCGGTTCCGAGTCGGGTTGGTTCCGGCGACGAGGACGAAGTGGCTTCGGTTTCGAGTTACTTCAATTATCGGGTTCGCGGTTTTGTTTCGTTTCGGTTTGATTCTGTTTGATCGAGGTGTGAAGGAACGAAAATGAAGGATTGGTCGGATATATATAAGGGGTGAAAGTCGGTTATGGATAATGGAAGGTCGACGGAATTCCGGTTAACAAACGAAGGGTCGGAGAAGATGATAAGTCTTGGGCGGTTACTTTTGAATTCAGCGCATTTAATGAATGGTTAAATATAATACGGGTCCTTGTTTCATCGGATTTGGCATGCCCGGCCGAGTGGTTAGTTCGTCGCTTGTGAAGGTCAAGTTCTCGAGTTCGATCCCGGTTACATGCGGTTCAAACACATTTTTTTTTAATAAAAGCTTAGACTAACTGGGTTAGTCACTAACGGAGTCAGTTTGACTAACCAAAATGCTCAAAATCATTAAAAATCAGTTTAAAATATTTATTTATTTAATTTTAATTATTAGTTTATTTATTTAAAATATTAATAAAATAGTATAAAAATCAGTTTAACCCAAATTTTGATATTTTTACCGAATTAACGTATAAATTCCCAATTTTCGTACGGTTTAGGGTAATCTCTTGGCAACGAGGAATTTAAGAGCTGAGATTTAGATGGAATTTCACTGTTTTTACGTGTTTAACATAGTTTCAACGTGTTTTCAATTGTTTCGACAATACATAGCATTCAAACACAAATATGATTAAAACGATGCACTTTCATTATGATTTCAAGTCTCGAGTACAATTTTGAAATAGAATCAAATACCACAAAGGTACAACTTACAAAAATAGAAAGTACAAGTAGACTTGCCAAAAATGGAAAGATTGAAAATACGAGATGTCACAACGTGGGAGTTAGAATCCACGATGCAAGAAAAGTACCCTCATTTATTTCAGTAAATCTCAAGGGCGAGATTTCTTTTAAGGGGGTGAGGATGTAACACCTCGAAAATTCATGTCCAATATCATATCGACACGTGTCATGAACTTAAAACGTGTAAAGGATTGAATTAGAGGGACTAAAGTTGACAAACAGAGAAAGTATGTGAATATAAGGGTTCAAAATGTCAACAATAGATAAATATATCTTTTAACCCTACGAGATGTTTATACCCTTAAACGAATAAATCATGGATCATACGAAGCTAATTGTGAAAGAAAGTGAGGAATTACAAACTACAGGGGCTAAATGTGTCAACATGTTTAAAGTATACCTCTGAGTGATCTTTTAGCGGACCCGAAGCTTTGTAATGATAAATTATACTCACAAGAGTGTGTGATAAAAATTTCACAAGGTTTCGATTAAGATGAGAAAGTTATGACAATATTCGTATGCGAGGGGTTAAAAGCGTCAATATTGAAATTTAAGACTTTTCGGTGAACGTATGAATAACCGGGGACTAAACAAAGTTGGTTTATGACTTGGGGTCCTTAAAAGTCAAGTTTGGGGGTTTATAGTGCAAGAAACCACCTTAAAATCAAGTTTGGAAGGACCAGGGACCAAAACTGCAATTAGTGAAACTTTGTAACCGGATCAGAAGGGCCATGCGGCCCGCGTGAGACCCTTGCATATCCTGAAGCGGGCCGCCTGGGACTACCAGATGCAGAAAAACATCACAGGTGTCTGTACAGCCGGTTTAACCGACTTAGAAACGTGGTTTTTCATACCTGGAGCTTGTTTGATGGTTTTAAAGGGTATAGGGACACTTGGAATGATCCCATAACCTCCCTAGACTTGTTTGGCATGATCAAATGGATCCAAGAAACCTATATAAGGCCATGAGGTTGTGATCTTCAATTGCTCATTCACTTGTAAACTTCACAACTCTCTTCTTGGAGGTTCCTGGAGCTCAAGCATCCTTCCTAGTGACCATTAGTTGTGCTTAGGACTATTGTAAGTATGCTTAACCTCCTTTAATTCAGATTTTCTTAGTTTATAAGCGTTTAGTCAAACTGTCGTAATTAAGGTTTGACTTCGTCATTAATCTTAATTGCTTCAGTAATTTGTCAATATGAAAGTACCTATGAGTTGGTAATTATGTGGGCATTAAACCCCAAAAAGGTTTCCCTCTGATTCCCACTTTAATTAGGTCAATTGTCGAGTCAAACTTGGTTACAAAAAGTCAACAGGAAGCTATTTTGTAAACAAACACATAATTATTAATGTGTGAGCTATGAAACCTGTTTTGACACTCATATAACTTGGTAATTAATATAAGAACATGTCTAAACATGTTCGACTCGACAATTTTCAGTTTAAGCTCGGTTCGGGGCCGAAAGTCGCATAGTTTGACTTATGCTTTGACTTTCAGTTCTGACCCGTTTAAGCATGAATTAGGAATGCCTTAGAAGTTTTATTAGGACCAAGTTACCTACAAGTATAACCCTCTGTGATTATACAACTTGGTTCATTGGTTATCTAATTCATATACATGTTTCCGTTAAATGCTTAAATGTTGACTATTATGCCCTTTTGACCTTAAAACATGATTTTTGATAAAGTGAAAGAATAGAAACCTTAGCTACTGATTTATAAACTTGCACCCAAAATTTGAAGTCAGTTTGAGGTCTAGATTAAGAGTTATGCTCAATAGCGTAATTAAGAGCTTCTTTACTAATTAAATGGCGTAAATTACGTATATCCTATCAAAACCCAAATTTTTATACAAAACTTTTTACCCACTGATGTAATATAATATTTTGGGATTTTTAATGATTTTTATTTATTTTTAGGCTGAGCATAACTTAGGGTTCTAAGATTGATTCGGTAATTGCCGGTTTTGCCCTTTTAGGCTATAAAATGAGTTTTACAAATCCTTTTGACCCCAAACCTTTTTCTACTGATCTAATATGATAAATAAAGTATTTTGAGCCTTCTGGAATAATAAAATTATCGGCTTTCTTTTGAAAACCCGGAAATGGCTCCAAATCGTCTTTTTAAGCGTTTTTAACGCGTAGTATGTATTAAACCCATTTTATAAATATAAGGTGTGATGTTTACTGATATTTTTAGTAAATATTTACATTCTAACAGTAAGCAAAGGTCTTAAGCTCAGATTTCTGATTTTGACCTTTTAGGCTTATGTGAAATTACCAAAATGCCCTTAAGATGCATAGTTTGGTTATAAAGGATAGATTTCACATATAAGTTATACCCAACTGATATAACTTAGTAAATTAAGTATTTTTACTGATTACATCAGACCCGAAACTCAGAAACATATTTAAATCCTTTTATAACCTTTTAAATGACCAAAATGCCCCTGCGAGGCATAAATTGGTTTTAAAATTCGTGTTGGGCATAATAGAAGACATCCTACTGATGTCACAACATATTTAAGGCATATTAACTTATGGAACATGTTCATGACTCTTATGGTTACCCGTTACGCATGTTTCGCGTTCGGATCGGTCTATGTAACTAGTTTACATATAATAGCCGAAACGGGTCAAACCATATCGTTTTGTCTCAAAACCCAGAATGTGTTTAAGTTACCCATGTTAAACGAGCTTACAAGCTTGTCGGGTCAAAACCACATTCTAAACCGGTCTGCGCCTTATCGTGCGTTTGAACCGTGTTTTCCTTTTGAAAACTAACCGGTCTAAGTATAAACTTAATTAAAGACCCGTTAGGATTCTAATAGGTTATTAAAACCTTCGTTCCAGATTAGGAGCCCAGTAAAAGCTACGTGCACTTGCTGTATTTGATTTATACATTGCTCAGGTAAATACCCTTAACTTATTTTCCCTATACGGGCTTGGGATACGGTACTATAAAAGTACCGCTTGGTCGGGTGTATGTAGTCATTTAAATCGTATTGTGATTGATGTATTTACATAACCTGTTTGATATGTATTATTTGGTGTATGGCCCTTGGGGGTTAAATGACCATGTCCCGGATATCCTTGGCATCATTCATGAAATGGCCACGACCTAAGCACGGGGTGTAGGCGTACACCTGACAGCTGCATTAAGTAAAAACTGGTATCCCACTATAAGGAATCGACCTTGTGGGCATTATACCTGTGGCGTGTCAGTTAACTTAAGTCCGGCCCTACAAACCGGCCCTAATGGACGACAAATGAGTAAAACTGTATACAAGATTATTTTGAATAATTGTCCCAAGTTATAAAATATTTTTGGCCGAAGTGCATTTAAATCAATTTTCAAACTCTTTTCAAAATGAGTCAGTTAAGTTGTATTTAACAGTGCAAACTGACGTATTTTCCAAAAAGGCTAAGTGCAGGTGCTAGACGAAATAGGCTGGCTACTCCAGGCATCATTACTCAAGTCTCGCAAGCTTTAGATGTCAAAGTCTGTTGAACAGTTTTCCTTTTTATTTGATCCGCCTGTGGATCTGTTTCGACTGTGTTGTAATACTTAAACATTACATTTTGTTCAGTTGAAATAAATCTATATCTTTTGCTTCCGCTGTGCATTTTATATGTTGTGTTGTTTGACTATGATGATATCAATGACGTCACGATACTCCCCGCCGGGCCCACCGGTGATACGTGGAAAATAGGGGTGTGACATACATTCTCTCCTGAAGTGACCTTTTTGCTTATATTTGAAGCAAGTAACTTTGTTCTTGTCAAAACCCATCTTCATATCTGGTCCTTCCAAACATTTTCTGCCAGTGATCTCCATGAATCGTTGAGCTCTTCGAATGACACTCGCCCTGCACCAGCGAATATCCATGAGTTCCATTTCTTCTGGATCCACCTGATCGTAATCCTCTTTTGTCATGTTAGGATTTCCGATCTTTCCTGCAATTAAACCTTCGTAAGATACCAGAATGGAGGCTAAAAAACTCATATGTTGTTAAGCAAATTCATTGTTCAGCAATGGAGAATTCTTCCAATCAAAGTTAGAATTTGAATTTGACGATCCAGATGCAGACGATGCATGATATCCTGGATCATAACTTGAAGATGTGTTCTTTGATGAATCACTGGTCTTTTTTGCAGTAAAACCCGTTTTAATCCTTGGAGATTCATTGTTTTGTAGCATCCCTCTTCGATAATACAAACCAACATTTTGTTGATAGTTAGAACTTGACATCTTGTTTTGTTTCTGAATCAACAGATCATGTCCCTCTATTTTTTCTATCAATTGATCTAATGTCAGTTTATCAAAGTTAGCATCATTTTTCAACACAATCACATATATTTTCCAATCGTCTTCATGTGGTAAAGCCTCAACAAGTTTATCCACCATTTCTTCTCTCTCTTTGTTAATTTCAAATCTTTCCATCTCAATCTTCAGATGACAAAATCGTTCTATCATTTGACGAACTGTTTCATTCTTCATGCAGTTAAACATGTCAAACTCTTTTTTCAACAGCAATATTTTGTTTTTCTTTATATCTTTCCCTCCTTCAGCTTTCAATTTTAACGCTTCCCAAATTGACTTAGATGTTTCACCATACTGAAGCAGTGAAAAAATATCCTCTCTGATAGATTGTTGAAGTAGAGTTTTCATTCTCAATTCAGCTGAATGTTCTCTCTTATCATCTGCTGTGAAGTCTTTCAGTGTGATCAATTCACGTTTTTCATTTCTTGGTTTTACATATCCTAAAGTCAAACAAATCCAGCTATCATATGCATAAGCTTGCACCCAATTTTAAAATCTTTCATACCACCAGTGATAATCTTCGATATTCATGAGCTTTGGTGGTCTCTGATGATTTCCGTACACATTACCGTAACTCAAACTTTCTGATATCACTTTAGTAGCATTCTTTGGAGTAATTGGTGTATCTTCTGAAGTAAACGCGTTTTAAAACGTGTTGTAAAACTCATCACCAAAATCCGACATCTTTAAAATGTTTCTTGAATCTCTCACTTTAATCTTCAAACCTGGAAATAATCAAATAAACACATACAATCAGTACAATCAATATCAATATCAAATAAACTGAAACTGACTGACACTCGGTCGACGCGAAATGATTTCGATACAAAAATCTTCCTTTTGAGCGAAATAGCACTTAAGAGCGAAATCAAACTTTTGACACTTAGAGCGAATTCAGGTTTTAACACTTGGAGCGAAATCACTTAAGGACCCTTGGAGCGAAATCAACTCAAAGTTTGACACAAGAGCGAAATTAGACTGCCATTGGAGCGAAATCACAATATTTTGTGTCTCAGGAGCGAAATCAAACTGTCATAGGAGCAAAATCACAATATTTGGAGCGAAATCCAAAGAGTAATGTCCACTGGAGCGAAATCTGGATGACTTATGAGCGAAATCACAGAATGTTCATATAAGCGAAATCAGTTCGAAGGTCAATTTGATCCATTTTTAGTCCGAATCTCAAGGATTTATCTATGTCCAATTATCCATTATCTGTGAAATTTTGATCCGGTTTTGTCCAATAAAACTTCCTGGAATGATAAAAGAAGGTGTAGAAGTCAGAATGAGAATGATATCAAGCTAAACTCTTCTTCCTGAGCTATGATACCACTTGTAGGATCGTTGTATGACCTAAAGGAGTCGATCAGAAGAGCTTTAAATCCGATTCAAAGGCGGAATCAGTGAAACGGACGCATAAACAGCTTGATAATATATAATCTGTCACTTTGATTGATAGTAACAATGATTACAACCTGGACAAATTTTGGCAGCACTTTGTTACAATCTCGGAAGTCGCGATACCAAATGAATCAAACTGTGCACTATTTATAGCCTGCTGATTTCGCTTATATGACCATGTACATATGAGCGAAATCAGATGTTCCTGATTTCGCTTTTATGACCTTGGTTCACATAAGCGAAATCACACTCTTAATTTCTAACAATTGTTTCTCGAACCTCGTGCATTGGTTATTCTAACCTATCCTATTTCATGATACAAGACGAAGTCAATAGACGTAATGCACTAACAAGTAACTATGTAAATAAACCGGACCTAAATCGGAAGATCGGATAGAATGAGGTTTTGTAAACCAAATGAGTATAGGAACTCATGTAATATGGTTTAACAAAGCCTACTTTCTAAAAGGAAACCTATCCTAAGTGCTTACGACCCATTACGACCCGTTTAGGTAGCTTACGCTACTTTAACGCGTCGTTCGCGTAAAACGCGTTTGGACCGCCTAACTAATCCTATGACAAGTAATATAACCCTTAACATGTCTAATAATGTTACCTAATCATTTTAGATGTCAAAATTTAGGTTACATATGCTTAAAATGAATTTATGCGTAAAAAGGGTATTTTGGTCATTTACCTAAGGCATATAAACTGCCTATCATATAACTACTTAAACGAAGTGACCACAAGGTATAACCTCGGAAGGTTATTCCCTATGAAACTATGGTCACATAATATGCTTGGTCGGATCCTAATGATTGACCAAACGGGTCGGGTTCGAAAGTCTAAGCGGTTGTTTAGACCGCTTATTCTACGACCCTATATAAGCACTAAACCTAAAGTGATGAGTTAAACATGTTAGAACATGTTTAACAAAGTTTGAAAACAAGTTTGATATCAAGACAAAGGGTCTTGATACCCAAAAGTAGTTTGGTTGCAAAATACACAAGAATATGTATTTTGACCGAAACTACGAGTCGTCACTACACCTAATCAACGTGGTAATCAGTAGGTATAGTCACAAGGGACTATGACCATCATGATTACGCTCACGTTGCGAAGTTCAACGAACTTCATGTTGACCAACTCATGGTCAAAGCAGAAAGTCAAACAATGTTTGACTTTCGTGCTAAAAACGCATAAAAAGCACGAAAGAGACTTACAAAGGGTCCAAGCTAGGAAGTTTTGATTCAAACAACTCAGGTATGAAGTAATAACTTCAACTTAGAGCTGATTGAACCAAAGTGTGAGTTGAAATGAAGTGAAGGCATGGGTTTATATAGGATTCGGTAAACCGTTAGGATCGTTCCTCGCATTTCGTGATTTGATCTTGGCCCTCCACATGGGCTCGTGGTTTTCAAAACCATGGGAATGTTTAAAACCAACAAATTTGAGCCCATAGCATCCAAAACCAGCCATTAAAACCATCAACACTTCAAAATTGGACTAGGTTCATTGAATCTGGTCAGAAATTTCAAAAATGGTCCCTGCACTTGTAAAACTTGATTTTTGCCACTTTTAAGCCCCGTTAACCCCATTTCAAAGCTCTAAAATGATGTTGAAGTATAGGGAACTTAAAATATGATCAAACACATCTCTTGGATGTCGGTTCGTTTGGTCGTACGGTTGCGTTGTTCGGTTAATTACGACGGAAGTCGTAACGAACGCAAAAACGATCCAAATTAAGCGACGAATGGAATTTTATCATGCCAATCACTAAAATAAAATATTTTAATGATTACATAAATTTTTGGATGTCCGGATATATTCAGCACGTAAGATATGCGCGAAAATGCAAACTTGTGCACTTTTTGACACTTTTAGTCCCTATTGATCAACAAAGTTTATTTTTGCGCACAAAACATCTCAAAGCCTATTTCTAAGCTATGTAAAGGATATTTAGGGCATATTTAACTTATGATCAAGTTCCGGAATGTTCGTTACAGTATAAATCGGCATACTTTCGCAGTTTGTCGAAATTAGTCCCTATAAGCGAATAAACTTGATTTCGCCACACCAAACCCTCCAAAACTTATTTCTAAATTATATAAAGGTTATTTAAGGTATGTTAAGCCTATTTCACTATTCTGGAGTGTTCGTTGCATTAATCTGGTTATATTTACGCATCAGTGCGCGTATAACCTTCCAGAAAGCGATTTAAAGCTTGAAAACGAACATGAATTGATATGTGCAAACGATACACATATTTTTATAAATCCCAAGTATGAAACACAATATTTCATAAATTTGGTATTTGTTTGATGGTTGCAGAGGCACAGGTGTCACAGTCTCCCCTACTTTAGGAAATTTCGTCCCGAAATTTATTCGTATGAGTCTGTCTGTGACGCTTTGTTAAATAATTGTCTTACATGGAATCTAGGGTTTTTATCTATTTGCGTAGAATAACCCATCAAAGATATGCAAGGCATAATCCTATTATTTCTCCCAACGGACATTCTTCAAAAAACGAAAATGAACGGAATTAGTCATTTTCCTCAATGGGTATTCTTCAAAATGGAAATGAAGGAAAAGTCAAGGATATTCATTTCCCTCGATGGGTATTCTTCAGAAATGAAAATGAACGGAATGAGTCATTTTCCTCAATGGGTATTCTTCAGAAACGGAAATGAAGGAAGAATCAAGGATATTTATTTCCCTCGATGGATGTTCTTCAGAAACGAAAATGAACGGAATGAGTCATTTTCCTCAATGGGTATTCTTCAAAAATGGAAATGAAGGAAGAATCAAGGATATTCATTTCCCTCGATGGATGTTCTTCAGAAACGAAAATGAATGAAATGAGTCATTTTCCTCAATGGGTATTCTTCAGAGACGGAAATGAAGGAAGAATCAAGGATATTCATTTCCCTCAATGGATATTCTTTAGAAACGAAAATGAATGGAATGAGTCATTTTCCTCAATGGGTATTCTTCAGAAATGTAAATGAACTGAGTCAACTCTAGACACATGACAAAACTTGCTGTGGTTTCTGTGCACTGAATTCCATAATTATGTGTGCATCCATAATTACGTAATTCCTTGTACAGTCCGCACAGTTTGTTTTGTAATGTGAAGGGGAAGAAAATCAAACCTGTGATGAGTGTGACAAGACTACCATAGGATCCTTTTAATTAGATCGACAAATGATTTCTTTAATTAGACCACCAAGGAGTCTTTTCAGCTATATCATCACATGATATTCCTAACCAGATTTTTGGATCAATCTGTTTAACTAGACCACTCAAGGGGTCTAATTATGGAATAGTACTTTATAATCCAAGGGTCTTAACTATTACGTAGAAGCCCATTAAGGATTTAAGGTAGTACCTTTGGATATCCTACTATGAATCCCTTATACGAAGATATGGAAGATTCTACGAGGATTTGGATAACAAAAATTTGGATCACATAAAAACATAAAAGGGAACACATAAGCACATAATCACATAATTGTTTAACTTGATTATTGATTTGTTATTAACTTGTTGTCGATTGAACATGGATATTCAAGGTACACCAGGAAACCAGCCGATGGACCTCAATGTCCTCAAGAATCTATCTGAAAAGATAGGATGATCTTCCAAAAATTCGATTTTGTTTTCAAAGAAATGTAATATTCGAATTAAGGAACACAACAATTTTAGGATTTAAGGAAATACCCTTAGGTACCCTATTAAGGATATATAGTGGTACTTTGGGAATTCGTCCAGAGTTGTAACTTGCGCCTTGTACTTCGTTTTCTTGGAAGAAACGGGTACTTAGGATTTTCGTGGAAAACGCAAGAGATCATAAAATGGAAGAATCTTGGGGGTAGTCTGCTCTTCAAGGAATACAATTCCTTGATTGTCGGTATTGTAGGGGATATGTTGTTTATACATGCAACCACATAAATATATTGCAATGTAAATAAAAGATTTATTTATAAACAACGATAACAACTGTTTCATGGACCTTGACAACAACAAAAGAAAATAATACATAAGACGTGATTATTTCTAAATGGTGTTGTCTTCTAGTCGGTCAGATGCTCATCCCTGTGCTGGATTTGCATTAGCAAGCTTTGGGCAATTTCTTCGGAAATGACCCATCTCGCCACAGTTGTAGCAAGAACCTGGTGGAAAAAGAGCTTGAGAAGGATTGTTGTCAACTTGATTTGGTGCACCTACGGCTCGGAAAACTCTTGATGTATGACCTATAAGTCCACAAATTTGGCATTTGCGGCACTTCACGCTAGCATGATGATGAAGGTTACATTGGTTGCACAAGGGTGCAGTTCCGTTGTATGGCTTCCTAGCAGGGGGTTGAGCTGCTTGGTTGGGGGCAGCTTAATCATTGTGAGCAACCACAGCGAAGTTCTGGGAAGCTTTTTGCTTCTTTAACTTCTTGGAGGATCCAGTCTATTCATCTTTGGGTTTCGATTCCTCGATTGGTTTCTTATCACCTTTCCGGAAAAGTTTACCTTTCCTGATTTGAGATTCAGTCAAGGTAGCAGATAGCTCAATGGCCTGCCTAACTGTAGTGGGGTTACTACCAGTCACAATGTCTTGTACTGGGTCAGGGAGGCCATCAATGTACTTTTCGATTGCCTTATCCAAAGGCATAACCATATTCGGGCATAACAGACTTAACTCCTCATAACGATCCGTGTAGGCTCGATGCTCTCCGCTATTTTGCTTAAGATCGTCGAATTCCCTTTCCAAGGCCCTAATCTCGTGACGAGGACAGAATTCCTTCATCATCAGAGCTCGAAGCTCTTCCCACGTTTGAGCCAGTGCCACATCGGCACCCCTATCTCTCATCACACCATTCCACCATGTCAAAGCTCGTTTCTCAAAGACACTAGATGCGAATTCTACCTTTCGCTCATTTGGGCATTGAACATGCCTGAAGGTGCTCTCTAGACTCTCGAACCATTGCAGAAGTGCAGTCGCTCCTTGAGACCCAGAAAACTTTGATGGCTTAGCCGAGTTGAACGTCTTGAAGTTGCAGGGGGCATTATTGTTGTTGAGAGCTTGGTTACATTGAGCAACGATGTTCGGGATTGTAGCAGTCATTTGCTGCGTAATGACAGCTGCCAGCTCTTCAATAGGTACCTGATTTTTGCGTCGTGGTGGCATTCTAAAAAGGGGAAAAAAGAGAGAAAATAAATGAAATGGCATTGGGTAAGAATAGGATGTTACAATTACCGACCAAAAATCATGGGTGATGGTCATTTATTTGAACCACGAAGCAAACAAACGACACACAAAGGCTGAATCAAATTAAATATGTCCTCATAATGTATCGCGAAGACATGCTCGCCTATAAGTGGACACTCACCCCAAGAGTTCCCAGGTAACAGTGACTGGTCTGATATTGCGGATTTGTACGAACACTCTAGCCTTAGACAGAAAGCTCAGGGTACAGGCACCCACCGTTCCAGTTTGCACGTGTTCACATTATGTGGCCCTAAACTTTGACGAGAATTTGAAAACATTGAAGGTTCGAAACCTTATAATAAATCATCCTAGAACAGATGATTAGCTTTCAAAGCAAATTCGAATTTTGTGTTCTTATTGTGGCTGCTGCCTAAAGATAGGCAACGGTATTGTTTTATGACAAAACGCAAATAAACTCGCGTTAGGGTCCTAGGAAGGTTATAGTCTAGGTCAAAGCATTACTAATAACCTAATTCCCTATAACCATTGGCTCTGATACCAACTTTTCTATCACACCCCGACCACGTAAAACAACAAAACGGGGCGGAAGCGTCGGGGAGTGTTGTAACAGAATCATTGTTTCACAACCATGGGTTAAACAGTTCCGTTTTATAGAATTAAATGTATTACATTACATTGGAATTAGAAACAATACAAGAACAAATAAACTTTCATTGTTATTAAGTCACTAAGGCCTCGTCCATTCCTATGTGAGCATACACAAGTATCATCATCAAACATCATCAACTATGGTACCTGAAACACATGTGAAAGTACGTCAGCATAAAAATGCCGGCGAGTACATAGGTTTTATGTGAGTGTCAAATTCATGGCTCGTTTTACATGTTGCAATACTTATTTAAAAACCTTATTTTGAAAAGTATAGTATTGCGACATAATTAACCAACTCAAATCAAGTTGGATATGATTTATAAAATCTCGTAGCCATGATTCTTAACTCCAAAACATTTGTTTTATAAAAGCAAATTGTAAAACATATCGTAGAAACTCGTTAACAAAACTCGTATGGTTTATATTATTCAGAAAACATCATTGTGTGACATCATTTAAAAATCGTTTACCCAAGTGATCTAGATAACGCAACGATATATAATGTGTTAAAAGCACTTATATATAGGAAGTACCAGCGGCGTATCCACCATGCTTTTAACACAATACACCCGCCCCGTTACCTAATCACTTCCCTAACCCAACGGTTCAAATAGTTACAAATGGTTCACATATATCAAATGGTTACAAATGGTTCACATCAATCAAATGGTTACAAATGGTTCGCATATATCAAATGATTACCAATGGTTCACATACATTAAATGGCTACAAATGGTTTGAACAGTTCAAAATGTAAAACAATGGGCTAGCATGTTAAGTGAACATACATAGCAAATCATAAGGAAATCATGTACTAATAGTGTACTAATGAACATAGCAAGTATATGATATGAAAACATGGAGAGCATGAAAGTAGCAAGTAGGCACATGTGTTTCACCTCAAAACGTTTGAAAAACAGTAAAAGAGGGGTCTATGTACTCACTTGAGGGTGCTTAGAAGTCTTGAACAACAACCAAGCAAAGCTAGAGGGATCATAGAATCAAACGGCACCTAATATAGGTAACTACGTAAATAAACCGGACCTAAATCGGAAGATCAGATAGAATGAGGTTTTGTAAACCAAATGAGTATAGGAACTCATGTAATATGGTTTAACAAAGCCTACTTTCTAAAAGGAAACCTATCCTAAGTGCTTACGACCCAATATGACCCGTTTAGGTAGCTTACGCTACTTTAACGCGTCTTTCGCGTAAAACGCGTTCGGACCGCCTAACTAGTCCTATGACAAGTAATATATTCCTTAACATGTCTAATAATGTTACCTAATCATTTTAGATGTCAAAATTTAGGTTACATATGCTTAAAATGAATTTATGCGTAAAAAGGGCATTTTGGTCATTTACCTAAGGCATATAAACTGCCTATCATATAACTACTTAAACGAAGTGACCATAAGGTATAACCTCGGAAGGTTATTCCCTATGCAACTACGGTCACATAATATGCTTGGTTGGATCCTAATGATCGACCAAACAGGTCGGTTTCGAAAGTCTAAGCGGTTGTTTAGACCGCTTATTCTATGACCCTATATAAGCACTAAACCTAAAGTGACGAGTTAAACATGTTAGAACATGTTTAACGAAGTTTGAAAAGAAGTTTGATATCAAGAAAAAGGGTCTTGATACCCAAAAGTAGTTTGGTTGCAAAATACGCAAGAATACATATTTTGACCGAAACTACGACTCGTCACTACACCTAATCAACGTGGTAATCAGTAGGTATAGTCACAAGGGACTATGACCATCGTCCTTACGCTCATGTTGCGATGTTCAACGAACTTCGTGTTGACCAACTCGTGGTCAAAGCAGAAAGTCAAACACTGTTTGACTTTCGTGCTAAAAACGCATAAAAAGCACGAAGGAGACTTACAAAGGGTCCAAGCTAGGATGTTTTGATTCAAACAACTCAGGTATGAAGTAGTAACTTCAACTTAGAGCTGATTGAACCAAAGTGTGAGTTGAAATGAAGTGAAGGCATGGGTTTATATAGGATTCGGTAAACCGTTAGGATCGTTCCTCGCATTTCGTCCTTTGATCTTGGCCCTCCACTTGGGCTTATGGTTTTCAAAACCGTGGGAATGTTTAAAACCAACAAATTTGAGCCCATAGAATCCAAAACCATCCATTAAAACCATCAACACTTCAAAATTGGACTAGGTTCATTGAATCTGGTCAGAAATTTTAAAAATGGTCCCTGCACTTGTAAAACTTGATTTTTGGCACTTTTAAGCCCCGTTAACCCCATTTCAAAGCTCTAAAATGATTCTAAAGTATAGGGAACTTAAAATATGCTCAAAAACATCTCGGATACCGGTTCGTTTGGTCGTACGGTTGCGTTGTTCGGTTAATTACGACGGAAGTCGTAACGAACGCAAAAACGATCCAAATTAAGCGACCAATGGAATTTTATCATGCCAATCACTAAAATAAAATATTTTAATGATTGCATAAATTTTTGGATGTCCGGATATATTCAGCACGTAAGATATGCGCGAAAATGCAAACTTGTGCACTTTTTGACGCTTTTAGTCCCTATTGATCAAGAAAGTTTATTTTTGCGCACAAAACATCTCAAAGCCTATTTCTAAGCTATGTAAAGGATATTTAGGGCATATTTAACTTATGATCAAGTTCCGGAATGTTCGTTACAGTACAAATCGGCATACTTTCGCAGTTTGTCGAAATTAGTCCCTGTAAGCGAATAAACTTGATTTCGCCACACCAAACCCTCCAAAACTTATTTCTAAATTATGTAAAGGTTATTTAAGGTATGATAAGCATATTTAACTATTCCGAAGTGTTCGTTGCATTAAACTGGTTATATTTACGCATCAGTGCGCGTATAACCTTCTAGAAAGCGATTTAAAGCTTGAAATCGAACATGAATTGATATGTGCATACGATACACATATTTTTACAAATCCCAAGTATGAAACACAATATTTCATAAAATTGGTATTTGTTTGATGATTGCAAAGGCACGTGTGTCACATACATGCACCAACTGAAATCCTCATATCATCGTATACGTTTTAGTCGATATCTCGCGACAATTACATTTATACCATTCGTTTTTACATACTCAACATTTTGATTGTTTTATATATTAAATTCGTTATGTTTCGATTAATACTATATACGCAATCATTATTATTCGTACTCACACTCATACTCATATTCATAACAATACGTTTTATGCTTATACTTATACTCATATTACTCATACGTTTTATGTTTCTACTTATACTACATGCATATTCATACTTAAACTCATACTTATGCTCATGCTTTTATTCATACTCATATTCATACATTCGTACCTGTACGTGAGCATAACCTGAGGGATTCACTTACATTGGTCACATACATACTTACACATGAACATGCCAATATACTACATTCTTATACGTACCCATTCTCATTTTCCAAATTTATGTATACCTTGATTCGTACACAACTAGTACAAGCTATGCGGATCATGTGACGATCAAAATAATCACGGGTGCACACATGATTACAGTGATAGGCGCATGAGAATCATAGAGTGTAGTACTGTGTGTGGTAAAACCTGGAACGTAACATGACACCGAACAACGAAACGGACGTAACATGATTAAAACATGGTGGATACGCCACCAGTACTTCCTATATATAAGTGTTTTCACCATGTTACCAAACTTTCGTAATACGTGCCATGAGAAATTCGGTGTTTTCCAGACCATATTTAGACCTAAAATGCAAACTTTAACAACTCACAAACGCATTCTAAACACGCCATATCCGATTATCCATGATGAGACCCCATTCTTAACTCATGGCTTTCTATACGCATACCATTCTTATATGCGCATTTGTTTATTAGGTCAATCGTTCACCCTTATACCTCAATTATTCCTCGCTATTCTCTGCCTTTTATACAAACCCCGTTTGCAATCAATCGGTTTAAACATTCGAACCCTAAAATGCTTTCTTACTTTTAAAACTATTTTCCATTCTTTATTTATGCGCAAACATACTTAGTTGGCCGTTACCTCCAAAACCATTTTTTTTATTTAAAATACCTAACTTCCTCGTTTTTCACCGATAAAGAATTCTCTACAAAACTGAGATAGTCAATGCTCTTTAAATCCAACGAAACTTTTTCTTACAACCAATAGTGTGGCCACACTTTTCATCAAAATACATACCGTTTTATACGAAAGCTTCCTTCTTAGGTAAAACATTTTAAAATACCTCGTCATTGAGTTATTCAAACTTGTTTAAACTCGCTTGTCTGTACACACACTTGCACGTTTTACTTATGCTCAATGCCTCGAATCATTTTAGATAAATGAACCCTTTTTACAAACCTATCTTTTTGATCCTCGAAACTTCATACTTTTCCACACATTTCAAAACTTTCAAGTCTCGATTTTAGACAATCATTCTTCTAGCCTAAATGCTTTTTTTCTCAAAGGTCTTCCTCTTGAATGTAACGCCTTGTATCTTCGTATTTCTATTTTAAAAATGTTCGTATTCATATTCTAATTTTAGAAACCTTACATTTGTATTTTAATTTCAATCTCACAATTCGAGGCGTTAATCATAATAAAATTCATATTTTATACATATTCTTTTATTCACACAACCGATCATTTAAATACGTATTTATACGCAAACCGACACAATTATACGTATAAATACTTATACTCACATCCTCAATACTTGAATTATACTTATATACTTTTTATATACTCAATTACATAATATATACTCAATAAATACTAAGAAATATACTAATCAACTTTCCACCTCATCAATCCTTTTTCACATTCTTTAACCAATCATATTTCACCCTTTTCCACCTCCTTTCTCCACCAATCATCTTTTCAATCCTCTTCAACTTTTTTTAACCAATCATATTTCACCCTTTTCCACCTTCTCTACCTATAAATACTAACCTCCTTCTACCATTTTCTTCACACCATTCTTCTCTAAATCTCTCTAATTCTCTCAATCTCTCTAAATCAAGAATTCTAAAAGGACACTAAGTGTTCCAACCATTCTTCTCTCAACCTCTCTACTTCTCTCAAATCTTTCAAATAAGGAAGAGAACTCCAAGAGTGCCCCCCTCGGTGAAAACTGGGTCCTCCTGAGGAACGAGGTCTAATGAGTGGGCAATTCGCGTGATGTATTGTAACACCCCGCGTTTTTGAAGTCAAAGTACAAGTCAAAGTCAAAGTCAAAGGAAGAAATGAGTGCTAAATGCGATCTGTCACTCCTCGCTTAATTATTGATTGTACTCTTTGACTTTGTAATCGATACTCCATTTTATGTTACTTTAGTTGTATTATGTGGAGTAAGAGTAATAATCGCAGTTTATCGCTAATCGACCTATCGCTATCCCATCGCTATCGCATCGCAACTCGAATTATGTTTTCTGAATATTGTTTTACGTGTGTGTGCTATTTATGTGTTATTTGTGCATGTTTATATTTGTTTTATGGTGATTAATCGAAAACACAATCACAACTCTATCACAACGCAATCTCATCGGGGACTCGAAATATAAGGTTTACTTTTATGTTGAGCGTTAGTTAGGTTATTTGTGTAACTATTGTTTAATACTATCGCATCACTTACTCGCAACGCATCACAACGCTCAACGCACGAAACTAAAGGACGAAAACCAACTCGCGACAACCCTTCGATCGAATGACCATTCGATCGAAAGGTTATCCGTCCGGATGACCATCCGATCGAATGGCCATCCGATCGGACTGCCCTCCGATCCCTCACTTGTGCACCGCCTCACTCCCCCTCTACCTATAAATAGCACCTGTCACATCATGAACAGTGATGTGACAGCTCTCTCGTCAGACCAGCACGTTCCAGCCCTATTTTCTCTCGATTTCTCGCGATTCTTGTAAGTTTCTACCTTAAATCTTGTACTTCAATGATCTACACACACTCCTTCATCTTTTTCACCATCAAATCTTAACTTTTCACCATGAAATCCGCCTGATTTGGGTTGTTCTAGGATGATGTCATCATGGGTTCTCATGAACTTCAAAGTGTGAACTCATTCTACCAAGAACAACTCAGATCCAAGAGATTTAAACATGTTTAAACACTAATTTCACCTGAACCTAAACACTTTCAAAATGGTTTAACTTTCTTTCAACTCTTTTACACTCATGTACTCAAAACCGATAGAATCGGAGCTCATTCAGGCCTTCCACTCATTCTCTAGTGAAGTATCGGTCTGAGAACGGATTCCTATCGACGAGATAACCGACTTAGCGGGTTGAACATGAACAACCATCAAGAACAGTCAACTGATCGAACGAGGTGATTCCCATCTGATCGGATGACTTGGACTTGATGGAGTTTCCGTTGTTTAAACACATTGTCATACCGTCTCGGTCAAACCGCAAAATTTAACAAGTAACTGAATGGAGTTTCAAAACGATCAAGTAACTGAATGGACTGCCGTCCGATCGGATTGCCATCCGATCAAACGACACTCCGATCAGATGACTTCTGGCTTCAAATACATAAACCTTTTACAAGTTTTCAATAAATGTTAATATCCAAACGAATGGTCATCCAATCGGACGACCATCCGATCGAATGACCATCCTGCTGTGAACTTGTTCTTGAGAAATGTCTCGCTGGAATGGATTGCCATCCGATCAAACGACCATCCGTCCGGATGACCGTTCGGTCGAACGACCTGAAAAGCAGAGATACTTCTCTGATTTTAAAATGCTACAACGAAAACTTCAAAGCCATCATACACAAACACATCCATCCCAAACGAATGACAATCCGACCGAATGGCCATCCGACCGGATGACCATCCGTCTGGATTGTCATCCGATCGAATGACCCTTCGTCATTCAGTTCACTCGTCACCGTTTTACGCCATTCATCGCTTATGCTATCGTTCTGTAATCAGGCTAACTTTCCAGCGCTCCCTTCAATCCAAGAGGGTGTTTATTTATTAAATGCTATCTGTAAGTATACTCGAACCCTTTTTGCTTTACGCACTTTTGGGTGTTACATACGTTATCTAATTCAAATCACAATCAACTCACAACGCAAACACTTTTATACGCTGACCGTTATTGCATGTTATACATGTTACTCGATGAATGCTTGTATGTTATGTTTACACAGTGATTGATGCCTGAAACCTTAGCAACGATAGTACTATAGTTTGGACTCAGCACCTATCGTGGACAGGAGTTGTTAAGGGTTTTACTTCACATGTCACAGTGGTTATATGTGTTACGCATTCTACAACTCGCAGTCACGTCTGTGCCTATTTCATTGTCGATAACCTACTAGCTTCACTTTTCAACATATTACATGCTGGTTATGCGTAAAACGATTTCGCTATCTATTATACTATTAAACTTGTATGCTCACCGTTACACTATGCGTATTGACTTTTATTTTAACGTATGTGACAGGTGTTTAGGATGCTGCGCTTCGCTAGCTTTTGTGGAATCAAGTTAGGAAGAGTCTAGAAACAAAACAATTAATATTTTGAGTGGTCGAAACAATGATTTGTCTTTGAGATATCTATGTCTGTAATAACTTCTTTATTTGATAAGTTATGGTATGGGACATAATGTTAATTATGCGGTAAATTACTTGTTATGGATTTCTCTTGGACAATCTATTTCGCTCAGTGCCTCACCCTGATGTTTCCGCCATCGGTTGGGGAGTGACAGATTGGTATCAGAGCCATAACTATAGGGAATTAGGCAAGACTCGACCTAGTCCGGGTCGATATCTTAGAAATGACCTAGTCTATAGTTTAAGTACTAACAGACCGACTTATGCGAACCCGGCAGGGCTTCTGCGCGAGTATATTTCTGTTATTCGATATACTCGCAAACATACTACACTCTATCGACCTTTCCTAAGGTCGAGCACTATCACACTGCCTTTCCTAAGGCAGGCACACCGCATACTATTTTCAAAAATGAACAAGTAATTAGATCGAGACTAGATGTGAAAACCGTAAATTCTCGATTGGATCGCTTGTTCGACGCTCATTTTTACTATAAACACGAGAATTTGCGTTGAACCAGGAGTGAAATCCATACTTCAACGCAGTTCTCTCTCTATCTCGTGACTTTATCACACAAACAGGAACGTGGTCACTGAGTTAGGGGTGAAACCCGAACCTTGATGACTTGTTCCCCTCTCTATTTTGGTTTTATAAAACTCTCACCAAAGTCTCGATGGATTCCAACGACTCGAGTTGCGTAAGTAACCGAAAGGATGCGTGCCATTCACCGTATCCCGGTGATAGAGCACAGTCTATTAGGCCAAAACATGCACAAGAAGTCCTTGAGAATAGTCGAATCACTTTGGGTAGTCGATGTCTATCAGCCGAAGACAATCTATTTTTAATTTCAAGCTCGCCATCGCTGGTTTTATGTGTTTTGATTCTGAGTCCGCAACCGTTGACTCTGTGATTTATCGCTTTTATGTGGGAAATTTTATGTGTTTTACGTGGTTTTGCATGCTTATGTGTTTTGATTTTTGGTGATTTATATGCTTTTCGCTTTGATCAACACACACAACTCGCACTGCACATCTATCTCAATACGCTAACAAATCGTCGTCACTATCGCATGTTATGTTACTCGCTTATGCTATACTACTCGCTATGCAACTCGTTGTGTACTCGCTACTCGCAATCGCTACTCTCAAACGCGCTTCACGAACTTGAATGATAGGTGAATACGTGCAATATATGTAGGTGAATACGTGCAAAATATAGTGATTAGCATTGTTTCGGTGAGCTATGTGTTTATGTGTTTACGTGCTTATGTGCTTACGTGCCTATGTGGTTTATGTGCTTACATGACTATGTGCTTATGTGTTTGGATGTGTTCCTGAGATTTATTTAGTAGTAGTGCGTGTGAGGTGAGATTCGATTATATAGTGTTTGAGTCCTATGGCGATGTCTGTTGCAGACAATGTCACACCCCGACCCCCGTAATACAACAAACCGCGGCAAAAACGTCGGGGAGTGGAGCGACAGAATTATTGTTTCAGAACCATGGTATTTAAAGTTTCATTTTTATTTGAAATTAAGAGATTACATTGTCTTAAAAGAAAGAAAGCATAACATAAATTAAACTAGTGTTGCATCTTTTATTGTCACCAAGGCCCGAGTCCGCCTAAGTGTATCACGATCAACCCTATGCATCAGCTCTAGAAAACACATGTAAAAATAGGTACGTCAGCATAAAAATGCCTGTGAGATACATAGGTTTTGTTGATGCATGATTCATGACTTGTAGTTAAAATAAATGTTTGACAAAAGTAGTCATGAACCTTATGAAAAGGTTTTCTTTTATAAATCATACGAAAATCGATAAGAAAACAGATGATATAAAAGAATACTGCATGGTTAAATAAATAACCAAGTAATAATGAATTTGTATAAGTTATGTCGTTTGTAAAACAATGTCTTGTAAAAATACATTGTTTGTATAAAATGTATCATGTCTTTGTCGAAAATGATTTAAATAACGTCACGATATGTAATATCATAAAAGCACTTATATATAGGAAGTACCAGCGGCGTATCCACCATGCTTTTATCATATTACACGTCGCCTCGTTATGTAAATCACTTATCAATAACCATCAAAATGTCTTGTTTAAACCAATGTCAAAATGTTTATGTGTAATCAATATCTAATGCCAATTGTAAATCATGTCTTGTATAATCAAATGTTATGTATGGCAAGTAAAAACTATCTACTCAAACCATATGTATAATGTTAATGTGTAATCAAATGTTATGTATGGTGAATAAAAAGTATTTATTCAACCCCATAGGTAAAATGTACAAAATAATGTATTTGATATGAATTATACTTTAAGTCAAAAGTTATGTTTTGCAAAATCAATGCTTTACTGATACAAACATTTATGCAGTATTGTTTATCGTCTACATTCAAGCCTTGCGACTGTCGGACAAACCTTCAAACGAATCAAAGGTTTATCAATTATGTATATCGGATTCAGTCATCCCTTACGTCCAAACAAACCCAGGATTCCAGGGATGGGAGTTGTCAATTCCTATGGTACCACTACATACTACCGAGCGGCATGATCAGTGTTAATGAACGTATTTTAGTTTCGTTAAACAAACCAAATGTCATATCAAATGTAAGCATGTTATGTGAAAATAATGTACTATGTATGTTAAGTAAACATACGAAGCAGAAATGTTATGTAAATCAATGTGCTAGCATGCTCAGTAAACATAAATAGCAGAAATGTAATGTAAATCAATGTGTTCATATGCTAACCAAACCGTGTGCAACCGTATGTTCTTCACCATATTCGTATGTGTATTTTCGTATATTTTGATCGTATTGTTATGTAACCCCCTGTTAATCAGGGGCTTATATCGTTTTGCCCTTTAATGCGTATTACTCCCCACGTCTTTTTTTTTTTTTTGAAAATTCAAGGGGGTAATACGCATCATAAGGCCTATACGATGCGTATTAAAGCTCAATATGACACAACTTTGGCCTATACGACCGTATTGGCCATAATACCAAAATATATTTTTATCGTGTTTTCCTCTGTTCGACATGTATACGTGTCGTATTTTGACGAATATTGGCGTATTTTGTCATTTTATGAAGTATATCTTCAATGCGTGTCGTTTCGGTGACGTTCGGTGGCGTGTGATTATCGTATTCTATGATTACGTACAATTTTGTTTGGAATCCACTTGTATTGTAAAGTGTCGTGTTATATGTATACGTGTCTTAGAATATCATTACTTGTGTGATTTTGTTGTTAAATGTCGTATTAGGACGTATATTTAATGTATGTGTTGTATTGTGATATATCGAGTTCGTACAGGTGGTGTCGGTGACGTTCGATGTTGTCGTATTTTTGCATATTATGTCGTATTTTTGCGTATTATCTCATATTTTGACGTATTTTTGATGTACTTTTGCGTATTTTTTTTGTATTTTAGCGTATTTTTACGTACTTTTGTGTGTTTTTTGTATTTTAGCGTATTATGATGTATTTTTGCGTATTTTCATATTTTTGCGTATTTTGAAGTATTTTTGCAAATTTTGACGTATTTTTCGTAGTTTGTCTTATTTATCCGTTAAACAAAATTAAAACAAATGGAATACATTATACAAATAAAATATTCTTTAAAATTACAAATTAATCAAGATCTGGAAACAACGGTTTGCGGCGCACAACAAACTAGAAAAAAACAACTGGTAAAAGGTAATGTTTAATTTAACGCCGAATAAAAAAGTAAATAAATACTTACCTCGTTGAGGTCTGGCAACAACGATTTCTTATGATGAGGACAAAAGCCGGACACGAACTCCTCCGAGTAATCATCATTTTCGCTCCCATCGTAAGAATCATGGACAACAAGCTCCTCCTAAAACAAATGGTGTGCTAAGAATTTCATAAACATAACAAGTTAAAAAATGTTATACCACACTGCTTCCCAGAATAAACGTGCTCGTGTTTGTGCCGGACGACTCGCCGAAAATGTAATTAAGGTTGAACCAAGACATGGTGGAATCGAATATAAAGAAAAACTGAAGAGAACTGAATGAATTTTGTTAATCGTCTTCATCTTCCTCGTTTATAAAGGCTAAGCAGAATGCAAAATCACATACCAATATGGGTCGTATATGCCTATACGACCCGTATAGGGCTGACGTAATGTTCCTTTCCATCACTTTATGTCACTGTTGAATGACAGAAAGTAACCTCATACTTGATACGGATCGTATAGACCTATACGATCCGTATAGGGTTTGCATGTGAACCATGTCTGTCAGAGTTGATAGGGCTATACGATGCGTATTAGAAGAGCATGTGAAGACAGTGTCAGCCTTTTACTAACCTTTGTAGGATCGAGATTCGATCAAATACGAGTCGGTCAGAGTTAAATCAAGTCACTAGAGAGGCGCAAACAATCTAGTAACCTTGAATCGGTGTTAGAATGTGAGTAGAAGCAGAGAAATACACTTAAAACAGGTTTTCCATTGATATTAGACGTTAATACATGTATAGAATTTGACAGCACTTCGTGAAGATTTCACCAGAATGTTACAAATGGAAAACCCAACACCCCTATTTATAGGGTTTCCGATTCGCACGAGACACCATGATCACTTCGCACGAATTGGCAAAATCCAATTCATGCGAACTGGCCTTACAACATCCATTTCGTGCGAACTGGCATACATACACAAATAACTTTAACTTTTACACTTTAACCCCTATTACAAGCTACTGACACGACCTAGACTGATGACGTAGGCGATAGACATTGTGTACCAACAAACTCCCTCTTGGATATTGCCGCAGTCTTCAGTCAGCATGTCTTCTAAACCTTCTTCACAAAGACTTGAACTTTTCCTCTCTTTGCTTCGGTTTCTTCAGTAACAACTTCCTTAGCTTTTCATTCTCTTCAACAACTTTCTTTTCCTCTTCTGCTAGTCTTTGCACAACAGTAAATCTAGCAATTCTATCTCTCTCTTCACGTTCGTTTCTCTCTTTTTCAGCTTTCAGAGCCTCTTCCTTCTCAATCTCTCTCCACTTTGACGACCATGCATTTTCAGAATTTATTCCTTTCTGATAACATATCGTTGCAACTTTTTGAAACTGCAAAGCCTGATCTTTATCTTCAGCTTTGTAACTAATCTTGTTCACAAATAAACATTCGATATCCTGCGCTGAGCAGTTGACTATCCACATAGGATCATATAAGTGAATGTATCTGACTTCATCTCCACTTTGTATGTGATCACAGCTTCAGTTTACATACAGTTGTAAACCCAACATAAGAACCCTGTATGAAAACCCTGTTCCATTTTCGGCAACGGAATATTCTTTATCACTCTGGGCTTCTTAATCTGCAAGATTGTCTCTTCAATGCCTGTAACTGGATCCACCCTTTTGAATTTCTTACGTTGATGTGGCTTCCAGTGTTTAAAGTCTTTGAAAGCTTCAAACTTCATTAATCCCCATGTAGGCATATCACGTTCCCGGACAGGATAAGACAATGTTCTGACCTTGGGTAGTTCTTCAACGTCCCACCAAGGCAGAGACATGATATCTTGAATATACGCGAAATACTGAATTCCAAACTCTCTTCGGATTGCCTACGCATTCACTTGTGGCAAATACCCCCAACTGATTATATCTCCCAAAGAAACTTCTCTGTCTCTCTTGTAGTATTCAGCGGTCTCTTGAACTTTCTTTCAGTATCTTTTCTGAACCATTTCTTACGTTCTTCGCGCTGTTCATCCTTTGACATTTCATGGAAACTCTTGTTCTTTACACTTTCCGCAACCTTTCTTCGCAACTCATCTTCATTAGCTTGACTGAAGAATTCAGCAAGCGTTGGAAAGTTAGAAGTATCAACATTCACATTATCAGACTGTTCTTCGTCACTACAGTCTTCCACTTCAACTCTGTCATAGTTATCAGCTTCTTCAACGTATTTATACTGGTATTCAGGCTGCTGATTTATGTCGAACTTATTCAACTCTTCTTCAAAATCAAACTTGAATTCATTTTCATCAATATGTGTCATCTTTACGATCTCAGCTAAAGTATAAGTGTGCAGAATTTCACCTTCCTCTACACCATGTTCAAGACGTAGAATCAGTCTTGTAACATGATCATCACTTTCATCAACATTCTTAGTATCATCATACTCCCCCTCACCACTTGCATTCTTAGGCTCTTCGTTTGTATCATCATGAAGATATTCATCAATCTTTTCTTCATGTGACGCTTCAGTGACTTTTATGCCTGTAGCACCTTGATCATCGTCATCATTGCCGTCATCATCATCATCTTCTTTTTTATCATCTTCTTCATCATCATCTTCTACATCATCATCATCTTCTACATCATCATCAAACACACAAGAAACTGACGATATCGGACAAGGATCAAGACTAGACGTTTTAGGAACTTTTTCCAGCTCAGACACTACAATTGCTCTTTCAGACACTTCAGCAACACCTTCAATTGAAACACCTTTGCCTTTGTTTTTCATTTCAGTTTCAATCTCAGCCTCACGTCATGCTCTGACTTCCTCAAGCTCGATCTCTTCAAATCTTTGTTCAACAGGCTTTCCGATCACATTCTTCAATGTTAGTGCATACATCTGTCGACTTCGTCTTGTATCGTGTCTTAGTCTTAGAATGTTAGATTAGGGCTCATTGTACGAGATTTCCCGACATGTCCGTATGTGGGAAACCTTTTGAATAGTTTCGCTTATACGTACATGTCCGTATGTGGGAAACCTTTTGAATAGTTTCGCTTATATGGACAACACTATAAATACCACATGAGCGAACTCATTTGTAACCTTCTTGAATTCCATACCGAGGTGCTGCTGGTGAAGATCGAGCTGTAAACGTTGTCAAATCAATAAAATCAGTATATTAAGTGAAGATTCAGCTATTTCTACCTCCGTTTCTTGTTATTCCGCACCTGAAACAGAGAAGAACACCTCTGAATGACTCATTCGGGTCAAAACATGATCCTACAAGTGGTATCAGAGCTTCAGGAGGAGGAGTTCTATAGAGATTTGCTTGATTTCATCAAAAATTCTTACTTCTACACATTCTTTCTTCATCAGAACGAGATTTTACGGTCGAAATTCGCTCAAAATTTCACAGATTGTGTGTTATTGATCATAGACAAATCCTTGAAAGTTTGGCATTGAAATTCGAATTAAAAATGGTAAAAATTGGGTAAAAACCAGGTTTCGCTTATTCGACAACACAAGTTTCGCTCGAAATACATAGGTTTCGCTCGAAATAACTTGATAGTTTCACTTATTTGAACAAATTAGTTCCGCTTATTTGAACAAATTAGTTCTGCTTATTTGAACAAATTAGTTCCGCTTATTTAAACAAATTAGTTCCGCTTATTCGAACAAATTAGTTCCGCTTATTTGAACAAGTTAGTTCCGCTTATTCGGACACTGATAGTTCCACTTATTCGGACACTTATAGTTCCACTTATTCGGACACTGATAGTTCCACTTATTCGGACACTGATAGTTCCACTTATTCGGACACTGATAGTTCCACTTATTCGGACAAACACTTGTTTCGCTTATCTGAACATTTGTAGTTTCGCTCCAGTAGACATCAAGGGTTTCGCTCATTGTGCACTATCATTTAGTTTCGCTTATCTGTCACTGAAATTGAAAAACGTGCTAAGTCATCATGGATACCGAATTCTACAACGCGTTTGCAACACCTTCTGCTCCAGCTGCGATTGCTCAGGCCATGAACTTAGAGAACGAGACAGGAACCACCCAAAAGCCCCCGAAATTGATGAGTATAGAAGAATATTATGGGTGGAAAGATCGATTCGAGAACTGGGTTCAGGCAAATCATCTCAGGTCTTGGGAATGTATATTGAAGAAGTACGTGTTGCCTAGAACAGAGTTGCAAGTTCTTAAAGAGTTATCCGAGTTTACAGATCAAGAACGGGTTATGTATAAGGCTGAGAAGATGATGCTCAGTTTACTGCAACAAGCGATCAAAGAAGACATCTTCATTTTGCTACAGCACGATAAAACTGCAAAGTCAATTTGGGATGCACTTAAAGTCAAATTCGAGGGTAGCGAGAATATGATAAAGAGCAAAAAGGCACTGCTTAAGAAAGAGTTTGATCTGTTCAGCAGTCTACCGGGTAAAGATACAAAGAAGCTGATTGAGAGATACTGTCATCTTGTGCGATCAATGTCAATGTTGAGTATTACCAAAGATCGAGAAGAGTGGGTAGACAAGCTGGCTGATGCCCTACCATAGAAAGAGTGGGGAACATATCTGATGATTTTAAAAAACACGGGTGTTTATGATGGGTTAACGATTTCTCAGTTTATCGAAAAGATCGAGAGTCAGGATCTGGAACAGCAGAAGATCACCAGGATGAATAGTCCGAGTGGTCAACAGGATGTGAAGATGTACTACAAGGGTAGTGTCACACCCCCAAAATCCACCTGCGGAGTATCACCGCTTGGGAGCGTGACTGACCAGGATCAAGCCACCAATCATACAGAACAATACGTATAATATAAGTAATTGTCATTTAAACCAAAACAAATCCATATGAAAGGTGTTTCCAAAACATAAGTAAGTTATCGTTGTTTAGCGGAAGCGTATTATTGTAAAACCCATAGTAAACAAGTATCAAATATCAAAAGTGTTTAACAAGATGATCACGATCCAAGCCCCACAACGACCAGCTCCTCCGTGTGCAAGCTCCATATACCTAACGTCCTGCAAGGCATGTAACAGAGGGTCAACAACTAGTTGAGCGAGTTCACAGAAAGTAAATGCGTAATAGTAAGTTCGTTTGTAGCAGGCGGCTCTACTGGGCCGTTAGTACGTTCTATTGGTGGGGGCTTCCCACGTTGTATAACCACTAGACTACTCGTAACCATAGGTATCCTTCACAACCGAGGATAGTGATAAGCATAAGTATCCTTCACATCCGAGGATAGTAATGAGTATAAGTATCCTTCACAACCGAGGATAGTAATAAGTATAGGTATCCTTCACAACCAAGGATAGTAGTAAGTATAAGTATCCTTCACAACCGAGGATAGTAGTAAGTATAAGTCTACGTAGAGGGTAAGTATGTGTCCTGCACAACCGAGGACAGTGAATTGCATAAGTATGTGTCCCGCACAACCGAGGACAGTGGTATGGTAGTCTAGTACAGTATAAGTACAGTTCTATTCAATCTCAATCCTTCAATCCCAATTCCCGTGCCCTGGGAATCCCATGCCTTAGTAAGGGTGTGAACTCACCTTGGTTTGCTCGGTATGCTATGCTCTAGGGTTTAACAATTGCCTAAGTCCGTTACACACGACCTAGGATATATTGCACATGATATAATGTAAGTGTTTGAAATCAATTATCAATTAGGGTTTACAAGTCTTGGCGTTCAATCAACTGTGTGTGATAATCGATTACATACTCATCTAACATGGTTTGCATATAAACACAGTAATATACCACAATTACAGCAACATAGGTATCATATCATGCAGAACGGGACATAGTACATGCTGTTATTGTATCACACAGTACACAGATGATAAAACTCAAATGTTGACACATTCAGGCAAGGCTCAACAAAGAAAGTCGGACTACTCATGAGTTAAACTCGGATCACGTCTTATTTCAAGGTCGGACTATACTTAATAGAAGCTCGGACCACATGAAGTGTTTAAAGTCGGACAAGATATGGCATTCTATAACAACTTCGGACCATGGGGGTGGGGTTTAAAGTCGGGCAAGAATTCTCATATTAAACTCGGTCATGGTGTTTTGATACAACAAAGTCGGACTAAGGGAAGGCTTGCCAAACTCGGACCATATGAGTTCTTAAACTCGGACCACGCATGTTTTTAATAAACTTCGGACTTGATTTTTATTTAATATACTCGGTCCTTCTTCATTAAATAAACTCGGTCCATCTATACTAAACAAACTCGGTCCAAACACATACACAAACTCGGTCCAAACACATAAATAAACTCGGACCACCATTCACTAATATACTCGGACCGCAATACACTATTATACTCGGACCACAATTCAAGTTTTAAACTCAGACATGCTTTTGTTTTTAAGATCGGACCATATGTGTTTAATGAAAAACTCAGACTATCTCATGACTAACATATATTATCAAAAACTCAGACAATCAAATGGCGATTGAAACAGTTACACGTGAACATTCAACACTTACGCATACGAACAAACCCTAGTTCTATACATATTGACGGCATCATCATAATAATCCACCTATGATCATCAATTAATCAATACAAGAACAATATAATCGAGCATACAACTATTCATATTCGTTTCTCAACAATCGGAGATCCTTAAACACAGAAACATCACATGTGAAGCTAGGGTTTTTCATGCATACATAATCAAGAATCAAGAATTGATATCAATCCAATAACCAACAAACAATCATTAACAATTACCTTGTGTTGATTCTAGAGAAGAAGAGAAATAAATCTTGTGATGTCTTGCCAATGATTTGGTGATGATGATTGCTAGAGAAAATGAATGTACGTGCTTTGGTTTTTGTGAAAGAGTGATTAGTGAAGTTGAGATTAGGGTTAAGTATCTAGGATTTCACTAATTACCATTTACATCCCTAAGTATTATATTTTACACATGCACACCATCTCATAACCATTTCCTAATTTCACCACCAAGTTCATATATTTACCAATTTCACAAATAACAAACAACTATGCACAATCCAATAATCAAAACATATATATAATCCCATGTGGCAATCAATTGTGTAAATACACGACTAATCAATACATTAACGTGCAATAAATACGAAATAGAATCTTGGAAATTCGAGTTGTCACATTATCCCCAACTTAAAAGAAATTTCGTCCCGAAATTTGGTACGCACTCACTGAGGAAGCTAGGTAAGTTGTATTGTTCACTGTTTTTCCTGGGGTGTCACATCATCCCCCCGTTGATTTGGAATTTCGTCCCGAAATTCAGTAGTAGTAGCTTCAGCCTCAGTAGTGGATGCATTGGTTTCGAATAACTGGGGGTACTTTTCTTTCATTTGATATTCGCGTTCCCAGGTGTACTCTGGGCCACGTTGGGAGTTCCAACGAACTCGAACAAGAGGGATTCTCTTGTGTTTGAGGACCTTAACATCCCGGTCCGTGATTTCAACTGGTTCCTCGACGAACTGCAACCGCTCGTCGATAGTGAGTTCCTTGAAAGGAACTATGAGGGTCTCATCTGACTGGCACTTCTTCAGATTTGACACGTGAAATACATTGTGAACTGCACCGAGTTCAGCTGGTAGGTTCAGTTTGTAGGCCACTTTGCCGATTTTCTCAATGATCTCGAACGGTCCGACATACCGCGGATTTAATTTGCCCCGTTTGCCAAAACGAACCACACCCTTCCAGGGTGAGACTTTTAGTAAAACCCGGTCCCCGACCTGAAACTCCAATGGCCTCTTACGCTTATCCGCGTAGGCTTTCTGACGGTCGCGTGCTGCCGCCATACGTTGTCGTATCTGTGCAATCTTTTCTGTGGCGTCCACTACAATCTCTGGACCCGTAATTTGACTATCCCCCACCTCTGCCCAACAGAGAGGTGACCGGCATTTACGTCCGTACAATGCCTCGAACGGAGCGGCTTGTATGCTGGTATGATAACTGTTATTGTATGAAAACTCCACTAAAGGGAGGTGTTTTTCCCAGCCGTTGCCGAAATCAATAACACACGCTCGGAGCATGTCTTCTAAAGTTTGAATCGTGCGCTCAGACTGCCCATAGCTCTGACGTGAATCGTGCATCCCGATCCGAAATAATGGAGGTTGGCACTCCGTGCCTCGAAACGACTTCTTTCAAGTAGATGTCTGCTAAGGTAGAAAACTTATCCGTTTCTTTGATAGCCAAGAAGTGAGCAGACTTTGTGAGTCGATCAACGATTACCCAAATAGTATCATTCCCACGCTGGGATCTAGGTAAGCCTGTAACGAAATCCATGGAAATTTCTTCCCATTTCCACTGTGGTATCCTGGGTTGTTGTAGTAGACCTGCGGGTTTCTGATATTCGACCTTGACTCTCGCACAGGTCAAGCACTTGCCAACATAGGTGGCGATGTGGGCTTTCATACTTGGCCACCAGTATGTTGTTTTGATATCGTGGTACATTTTATCCGCCCCTGGGTGTACCGAGTAGCGAGACTTGTGCGCTTCGTCCATCACAAGCTCTCGTAAACCACCATAAAGTGGGACCCAAATACGCCCCGTTACATAGTAGGCGCCGTCTTCCTTTTGTTCCATTCGTTGCCTTGAACCGCGTAAGGCTTCAGCCTTGACGTTTTCGGGCTTTAATGCTTCCATCTGAGCAGTTCGTATCTGTGCGGGAAGACTGGACTGAATAGTAAGCTGTAGCGCTCGCACGCGCTTAGGTAGGGTGTCTTTCCGACTGAGGGCGTCGGCCACCACATTGGCCTTGCCTGGATGATATTTGATGGCGCATTCGTAGTCGTTCAGTAGTTCAACCCATCTCCGCTGACGCATATTCAAATCCTTCTGCTTAAGAATATGCTCGAGACTCCTGTGATCGGTGTAAATCGTGCACCTGGTACCGTACAGGTAGTGTCGCCATATCTTAAGCGCAAAAACAACAGCTCCCAGCTCTAAATCGTGCGTCGTGTAGTTCCGTTCATGAACCTTAAGTTGCCGCGAAGCGTAGGCAATAACTTTATCCCGCTGCATCAATACACAACCAAGCCCCTGTATCGATGCGTCACAATAAACCACGAAGTCATCCGTGCCCTCTGGCAATGAAAGAATAGGTGCGCTGCATAGTCTATCCTTCAGGTACTGGAAAGCAGTTTCCTGCGTATTACCCCATCTGTAAACGACACCTTTCTGTGTCAGCTTAGTAAGCGGCTGCGCGATCTTGGAGAAGTCTTTGATAAACCGCCTGTAGTAACCCGCCAAACCCAAGAATTGACGTATTACTGTTGGTGTTCGCGGTGCTGGCCAATTCCTGATCGAATCTACCTTGGATGGATCGACATGAATCCCATCCTTATTCACCACATGGCCTAAGAAGTGGACTTTATGAAGCCAGAAGTCGCACTTTGAAAACTTTGCGTACAGTTGCTCCTTTCGAAGAAGTTCCAAGATAAGACGTAAGTGCTGCTCGTGCTCCTCCTGACTCTTGGAGTAAATCAGAATGTCGTCGATGAAGACGATGACGAACTTGTCAAGATAAGGTTTGCACACCCTGTTCATAAGATCCATGAAGACTGCAGGCGCGTTCGTAAGCCCGAATGGCATGACAAGAAACTCGTAGTGACCGTAGCGAGTTCTGAAAGCGGTTTTGGAGACGTCCTCATCCCGGACTCTCAGCTGATGATAACCTGACCTCAAGTCTATCTTGGAGTAATAACACGACCCTTGCAACTGGTCGAATAAGTCATCTATGCGCGGAAGAGGATAACGGTTCTTCACCGTCACCTTATTGAGTTCACGGTAGTCGATGCACATTCTAAACGTACCGTCTTTCTTCTTTACAAATAACACTGGAGCTCCCCAAGGCGAAGAGCTGGGACGAATAAAGCCCTTTTCCAAGAGCTCTTGTAGCTGCTTCGACAGTTCTTCCAGTTCGGTTGGAGCTAAACGATACGGGGCACGAGCTATAGGTGCTGCTCCAGGAGCCAACTCAATCTGAAACTCGACTTGACGATGAGGCGGTAAACCGGGTAAATCTTCAGGAAACACCTGAGGGAAGTCACGTACAACTGGAATATCCTCCAGCTTCTTTTCCTTTGCTGATGCATCAGTAACAAGTGCCAAAATGGCTGTGTGTCCTTTACGTAAACATTTCTGCGCCTTCAAGTAAGAGATGATGCCAACCACAGCACCACTCTTGTCGCCTTGAACTTCGAGAGGTTCTTGACTAGAGCGAGGGATACGAATAACTTTTTTTTTGCATAAGATCTTCGCGTGATGTTGGGATAACCAATCCATACCGATGACGACGTCGAAGCTACCCAATACTATGGGAATAAGATCAATCGAAAAAGTCTGACCCGCTAGAACAATACTACAACCCTTGACTACATGAGCGGCTTCTACACTTTTACCATTGGCTAGTTCTACGACGTGTTTGGTGTTTAGGGGTGTTGGTGTACGTTTTAACAATTTACTCATTTTCAAGGACATATAACTTGTATCAGCACCCGAATCAAATAAGACAGTAACATAAATATCGTCGAGTAGGAACTTACCCACAACCACATTGGGATCATTCACGGCATCTCCTCGACCCAATACAAAAGCACGACCACGAGCTTCATTGTCGTTGTTGTTGTTGTTTCCCCCGTTGTTGTTGTTACCATTACCCTGATTGTTGTTATGGTTGTTGTTGTTCTGGTTTCTGTTCAGCTGAGGGCAATGCCTTTTGAAGTGACCCTCTGCACCGCACTGAAAACACCCTTTGTTACCCTGCTGCTGATTCTGCTGTGCTTGGGGTTGCTGCTGATTCTGGTTCGCAGGTCGAGCGCTTCTACAATCTTTGGCCTCATGACCCATCTTGAGGCATCTTTGACAACGACCCTTATTACACTGGCCACTGTGATGTTTGTTGCAGTTGTTACACTTTGGGAGGTTTCCTCGATACCCTCCCTGTCGGTGGCTGCCTGAGGAGTGCTGACTGGGACTCTGGTAACTGTCTGTCTTTCGTTGCTGAGCTTGTGACTGTACTGAAGCTGACCCCTTGCTAGAATCCCCATCCCATTTTCTCTTACTTTCACTGGAAGTAGCAAGTGTAGTAGAAACAGTAGTAGTAGCAGTAGCACTGATACGCTTTGGCAGTCTGTTCTGATCCACTGCCTGATCTGTGATGCGGTGAGTGAGGCGCTGAATAGCTTGAAGGTCGTCAAGATTGGCCGATGTTACATGGCTCTGGATTTCTGGTGCCAAACCCTTGAGATACAACTCAATACGCTTGTATGGAGGGTCCACCATAGTTGGGCATAGCACAGCCAGTTCATTCGACCGTTTAGTGTAGGCTTCGATCTCTGACCCAACCATTTTCAAGTTATACAGCTCGTCTTCCAACTTGTGAATATCTTCTCGCGTGCAATATTCCCTTTTGATAAGTTCCTTAAAATCGTTCCAGGGTGTGGCGTTAGCAGCTGCCAACCCTAGGATCTGCACCTGCGCGTTCCACCAAGTCAACGCGATCCCTTCCAAAGTACCGGTGGCAAACTTAACCCTGCGAGCCTCAGGGCATTCGCACATCTCGAACACAGACTCGAGCTTTTCAAACCAGTGGAGGAGTCCAACCGCTCCTTCAGTGCCACTGAACGTGCTAGGGCGACAATCCATGAAATTCTTGAAAGTGCAGACAGGCTGCTGCGCGTGTTGACCTATTGTGTACGAATAGGACAAAGTTAAATACGAGAATTTATGTAGGATCTAAAGATCCTAGTGTGTCTATACAGCAGGGTATACTACCTGCTTGAGCAGCTGCAAGTGCCGCAACAACTTGAGCTTGAACGAGAGCCTCTAGCTGGGCTTGTGTCATGTTAATTCGTCCGGCCATTGATCTTCACATCAAAGGCAACATAAGTGAGAAAGGTTCGCGAATAGTGCGATGACAGAAGAGTGTAAGCACATAAGTGTTCTCAAGCAATAACAAGTAGTGAGCAAAGTAATATAAGCATACTACGAGCAAAGTTCTATGCAGTTCTAGCAAGCAGGTAATAAACATAAACCTTATTACCTAGGATGTCGAGTCTTGCACGTGGAGCGAAGCGTCGTTGTGGATCGTTGAGAGCACTGTTCTGGTTATAGTCTGGTTTTAATAAAAACGTTTTCCCATATTAAAACCAAGTTCTCTATAACCAATGGCTCTGATACCAATCTGTCACACCCCCAAAATCCACCTGCGGAGTATCACCGCTTGGGAGGGTGACTGACCAGGA
Organism: Helianthus annuus; assembly: GCF_002127325.2. Lineage (NCBI taxonomy): Eukaryota > Viridiplantae > Streptophyta > Magnoliopsida > Asterales > Asteraceae > Helianthus > Helianthus annuus. The sequence goes on along the minus strand of NC_035446.2, from coordinate 97,827,897 downwards.
TCAAGCCACCAATCATACAGAACAATACGTATAATATAAGTAATTGTCATTTAAACCAAAACAAATCCATATGAAAGGTGTTTCCAAAACATAAGTAAGTTATCGTTGTTTAGCGGAAGCGTATTATTGTAAAACCCATAGTAAACAAGTATCAAATATCAAAAGTGTTTAACAAGATGATCACGATCCAAGCCCCACAACGACCAGCTCCTCCGTGTGCAAGCTCCATATACCTAACGTCCTGCAAGGCATGTAACAGAGGGTCAACAACTAGTTGAGCGAGTTCACAGAAAGTAAATGCGTAATAGTAAGTTCGTTTGTAGCAGGCGGCTCTACTGGGCCGTTAGTACGTTCTATTGGTGGGGGCTTCCCACGTTGTATAACCACTAGACTACTCGTAACCATAGGTATCCTTCACAACCGAGGATAGTGATAAGCATAAGTATCCTTCACATCCGAGGATAGTAATGAGTATAAGTATCCTTCACAACCGAGGATAGTAATAAGTATAGGTATCCTTCACAACCGAGGATAGTAGTAAGTATACGTATCCTTCACAACCGAGGATAGTAGTAAGTATAAGTCTACGTAGAGGGTAAGTATGTGTCCTGCACAACCGAGGACAGTGAATTGCATAAGTATGTGTCCCGCACAACCGAGGACAGTGGTATGGTAGTCTAGTACAGTATAAGTACAGTTCTATTCAATCTCAATCCTTCAATCCCAATTCCCGTGCCCTGGGAATCCCATGCCTTAGTAAGGGTGTGAACTTACCTTGGTTTGCTCGGTATGCTATGCTCTAGGGTTTAACAATTGCCTAAGTCCGTTACACACGACCTAGGATATATTGCACATGATATAATGTAAGTGTTTGAAATCAATTATCAATTAGGGTTTACAAGTCTTGGCGTTCAATCAACTGTGTGTGATAATCGATTACATACTCATCTAACATGGTTTGCATATAAACACAGTAATATACCACAATTACAGCAACATAGGTATCATATCATGCAGAACGGGACATAGTACATGCTGTTATTGTATTACACAGTACACAGATGATAAAAACTCAAATGTTGACACATTCAGGCAAGGCTCAACAAAGAAAGTCGGACTACTCATGAGTTAAACTCGGATCACGTCTTATTTCAAGGTCGGACTATACTTAATAGAAGCTCGGACCACATGAAGTGTTTAAAGTCGGACAAGATATGGCATTCTATAACAACTTCGGACCATGGGGGTGGGGTTTAAAGTCGGGCAAGAATTCTCATATTAAACTCGGTCATGGTGTTTTGATACAACAAAGTCGGACTAAGGGAAGGCTTGCCAAACTCGGACCATATGAGTTCTTAAACTCGGACCACGCATGTTTTTAATAAACTTCGGACTTGATTTTTATTTAATATACTCGGTCCTTCTTCATTAAATAAACTCGGTCCATCTATACTAAACAAACTCGGTCCAAACACATACACAAACTCGGTCCAAACACATAAATAAACTCGGACCACCATTCACTAATATACTCGGACCGCAATACACTATTATACTCGGACCACAATTCAAGTTTTAAACTCAGACATGCTTTTGTTTTTAAGATCGGACCATATGTGTTTAATGAAAAACTCAGACTATCTCATGACTAACATATATTATCAAAAACTCAGACAATCAAATGGCGATTGAAACAGTTACACGTGAACATTCAACAGTTACGCATACGAACAAACCCTAGTTCTATACATATTGACGGCATCATCATAATAATCCACCTATGATCATCAATTAATCAATACAAGAACAATATAATCGAGCATACAACTATTCATATTCGTTTCTCAACAATCGGAGATCCTTAAACACAGAAACATCACATGTGAAGCTAGGGTTTTTCATGCATACATAATCAAGAATCAAGAATTGATATCAATCCAATAACCAACAAACAATCATTAACAATTACCTTGTGTTGATTCTAGAGAAGAAGAGAAATAAATCTTGTGATGTCTTGCCAATGATTTGGTGATGATGATTGCTAGAGAAAATGAATGTACGTGCTTTGGTTTTTGTGAAAGAGTGATTAGTGAAGTTGAGATTAGGGTTAAGTATCTAGGATTTCACTAATTACCATTTACATCCCTAAGTATTATATTTTACACATGCACACCATCTCATAACCATTTCCTAATTTCACCACCAAGTTCATATATTTACCAATTTCACAAATAACAAACAACTATGCACAATCCAATAATCAAAACATATATATAATCCCATGTGGCAATCAATTGTGTAAATACACGACTAATCAATACATTAACGTGCAATAAATACGAAATAGAATCTTGGAAATTCGAGTTGTCACAGGTAGCATTCCAGTTCCAGAATCTGAGAGAAGTCCGAAAATCCAAACTGCATTCAGTGTGGGTGATTCAACAAAAAAAGCTGATCAGAGTTCAACCAAAAGCAGCAGCGGATTCTCATCATTTCCGATTGTTAATCCTAAAGAGTCAAACACAAGTTTTCAGTCTCAGAGCACGAAAATAGGAAATGGTTATGTGATTCAGTGCAACATTGCTCTAAATCTTCCAGAAGGTCAAAGTTTTTCAGAAGACACTGCAAAAGACCACATGGCTCTTCTTGGTTCTGTATTGTTATCTTATGAGGGACTAGTAGCTGGTCGGATCGGAAATCCTATGCTCACAAAGGAGGATTACGATCAGATAGACGCCGAAGAGATGGAATTAATGGATATCAAATGGTGTCTTGCTAGTGTTCTTAGACGTGCTGAAAAGTTCAAAACAATTACCGGGAGAAATGACTTTCTTGATGCTCATGTATCTACTTTAGGTTTTGATAAATCTAAAGTTACTTGTTTTCGATGCAGGGAGAAAGGCCATTTCAAACGGGAATGCAAGAACAGAGAAGCTAGCGGTGCTCAGAATCCGTTCGGAAAAGACGACTACTACCGGAAAGCCATTTATCAGCAAGTTGGTCAATCACAAGATTCACAGACGGCTCATGGTAGGAAAATTGAGGATTCAAAAAGAGCATGTTTGGTGGACTTCAACTGGAGCAACTACATATCTCCTGATAGCAAAGCCTATCTAGTTGATCAAGATGATGAAAGACTACCTGAAGGCTTCAGCTGGGATATGTTTGTTGATGAAAAGGGAGAGTTCAAAGCTTTCATTGCCAAGATTGTCAGAGAACCAGACATGTTTACCACCTGGATGAAGTCTATTGGTGAGACGGTGGAAAATGTGGAGGAACAGTCTGTTACGTCTGATGAAAGTATAGAAAGTGCTGATGAAAGTTCTCAGAGTGCTCAGAATGCTGATGAGAGTGTTCAGAATGATGTTACTTCAGAAAAAGAAGTTGTATTTGATCAAACACCAACTGATTCTGGAGTATCAGATGTTGAATCTGAAAAATCTGTATAGTTTGATCAATCACCAGTTGATAGCAGTAGTGATGATGAGGAAGAAAAACATATCAATATTGCTAAAAATCATCTTTCTCCTGAAAGTTTTCATTTTTATTTTGCAGATCGCATGGAAAAGTTGAAGGCAAAAAGAGCTGCAAAAGAACACATAGAAATGAAGACTGAAAGTGTTGATAAGAAGAGTGATAAGACTAAGCTGGTGAGTGAAGAAAAGATGTCTGAAGCTGAGAAGGTGATAGAGACAGAAAATGTGGTTGAAGTAGTGAAAACAATCGAAATTGAGAAGATTGTTGAAGTTGTCAAGCCTTGCGATAAGTGTTTGGAAGCTTGCAAGGGATGTGTAGCAAAAGACGACATCATTGCTGAGTATGAGAAGAAGAAGGAGCAGTTATTGTTCAACCTCAACTATGTGAAAGAATCTTATGATGTCTTGAACAAAACAGTAACTGGCCTCCAAAATACAAACTCAGAAATAGAACAAGCACTAACAATGATGAATGCAGTCATGATGACAAAGCAAAAAGCAATCAATTTCTACATCGAAGAAAGTGCTAAATGGAAGCAAGAGTTGGAGACTGAGAAGATCGAGAATGAGAGAATTAGACGTCTATTACAAAGTTATTCAAGTTCTGATTATCGCATTGATCGTATTTACCCAACTGTTGCAGGAATGGAAGCTTTTCAAGATGAGAAGCTGAAGAAAAAGAAAGACAGTGGTAAGAAATCGACTGTTAGCTATAACAAGTGTCTGCCTCCAATTTGGGAAGGGTATTCTCCTAGAAAACCAAACGAGGAGCAACTTGAAAAAGCAGTCAATATAAAGCTAAAAACCGACACAACTGACGTTTTACTAGATAACATTGATGTCACGTTTACCTCGTCCGATACTGATCATGAGTCCGAGTTAATCAAAAAGGTGGTCGATCAGGTGTTGGATACTGAGGAGGAATCCGAGTCAAAGTCTGAGTCTGGAGGGTCAAATTCGTCAGTCAACAGTCCAAAGTCATCGGTCAAACGGTCTTACAGTAAAGAATTTTTGTTATCGAAAGCAAATTTGGATGATGAAACATTTGAAGTTGCATACACTTTAAATGATTCGGACAAATTATATTATGACAAAGAATTTCCAATAAGAAGTGTTCGTTTCGACTTGATCAAAAAGGTTTTCAAATTGACAGAAATTAATATTTCTGAAATAAAAGATTTAAATCTTTCTGATAAACCTAAAAAGTACACTTCAAGAGTTCAACAACGTCTAAACAAGAAAAAGGGTTACAATTCTGGTTCTGGTTTTCAAAAGAAACCTAACCAAAATCGTAGCTATAAAAAGAAAGGTTTAGGATTTGTTCCACCAGAAAATCATAAAAATGATAAAAATTCTAAAACAAAAACAAAATTTGTGTCAGGTGGAAGCTCAGAAGAGGAACAGAAGAAACCATTCTGGAGACAGTCAAATCTGTTATCAAAGAGAGAAGGAATGGAACTGAAGTGTTTTATCAAAGAGAGACTCGAACCTGTTACAAGTGCAATGAAGCTGGTCACATTGCATGGAATTGTCAGAAAAATGCCAAGACAAAACAGGGAGTTTCTCAGAAATTAAAAGAAAAGATTGTTAATGATGAACCACCAACCAATAGACTTAAATTTTTTGAAAATTCAACTTATGAGGTTGGTGAGTGTTCGAAGAAGAATTTTTATAAAAAGAAAGAGAAAGACAGCCAAATGTGGGTTGTTAAAAATGTTGAAGAGAAAGTCGGCGATGAATCTGGTTCCACAAAGCAAGAAGAGCCACAAGGTGAGGTGAAAATTTCAGTGACTGATGATGAGTTTCCATCACTGAAATTTGAAGAAGTTAAAAAGAAAATTGGAAAAGTTGATATCTCGAAACAGTTTTATACTGAGAAAAATGAATTTGATGTCGAAAAAACATTTAATGGAAGTGTTAAGAAAATTTTTGGGAAAATGTTGAACGGGAAAGCAAAGGGGGTTAAAGATTTTTATGCGACTAAAAAGGCAACATACAACCCCACTGCGCAAGAGTTGAAAGCCATCAAGTCTGAGAAGACTTGGATGGAAGTCTGTTTCCCTTAAAGTCTTAGGACTACGCCGGAGATCCCAAGTTTATATCGTGGATCAGGAATCGGCATCATTCATGTTTTAGATGGTTTTGTATGAAAATCTTTGATAATGTTTGAATGTTTACAGGTTGTAGGACTACGCCGGAGCTTCCAGATTGGTAAGTGTGAAGCAGGAATCGGCATCTTGATTGGTAACATGATACATGTAGACGTACCATTCCTACAAGTGGTATTGTTTGTGATCTTACAAGTAGTAATTTTTTACAAGTTGTACAGAGGTTTCTGAACTGTGAATGGTAAATCAGGGACATTAAGTTGTACTTGATTTACCAAATATGGTTAAAATAGACAAGATGATGAACCACATTCCCGAATATGATGCTAACTTACAAGTGGTAAAAATAAATTCATTTTCCAGAAAAATCATTTTGATTAAAACAAACTTAAGTGTTTTGAGATCTAAATGAGAAAATGGTTTGTTGATAGGGGGAGTTCTGATTGTTTATGCATAGTGAATGATGATTTGAGGCGATTTGATATCAGTTGTCGTGTTTCTGTACAGTTTGTTTTACTTTTCATGTTTTCAAGTGAGTCAAGAGTCTAGTTATTTTCAAATTTCCTTTGAAATGTGTTTGCATTTTAGGGGGAGTAGATATTTCTGAAAATCCAAAAACATTAGAAAATTTGAAAAACACAAAAACATGATAAAATCAAAAATGAGTTTTTGTTATGAATAGAGGAAATGATAGTACATCAGTGGACTGTCACAACATGCTAAAGAATTGGAAAGTTAAAATGTGATAAACAATCTCACTGCGGATGTGCCAGTAGGTTTTTGCACATTTAGTAGATTGTGACGAGATATAAACCTAAAATTCAAACTTGCTTATTCTGTGGGTAACAATATCTTGGATATATAGGTAACCCCTGAAATCTTGTTTGAAAGGTCCCTTATTCTGAGATACTAGGTCTTTATGCTCGGTGATATATGGGGTATTATCCCGGGACTTCTGCTGTATGGAAGTACTGACCTAGTCCTCGGATAATGCTTTCCGCAAATGCTTGAAACATAGCATCGCCCTCAGCAAGCTGATAAAACAATAAAATTGATCATCGCTGCTCTTGAAATCAAAAGATCCTCTAAAGGGGACACACCGCAAAGTCGAAGCCGTCATCTCTCTGCGTATACGGAAGTATCGACCTGAGCTCTCATGGCCCTCGCATTTAACCCCTGAACAGATATCATCTGTGGTATACTCACCTGTAAAACTGAATATTGGGATCTAGATACGGGAGTATATTCAAGTGATGGGACACACGGATAAGTTTAAGTTCTTAAAACATTAATATCGTATCTCGGAACAGTTGAAATTTGTGTGAAAATTTAAGTGGACAAATATACTGACAATCTAGGTGAATTGTTTAAAACTTAAAATGAAATGAAGCTTAACGGTGTTGGTGACATGTCTCAAAAATGTTTGAGCAATATTTGAGGGGGAGTGTATGTTTGGAATTAAATGTTTTCATAATCTAACCTTAAAGTGGTTCATCAGATTGGAAAATCATTTTGTTTTTGAGAAGTGAGTCTGAGTTAGTACATGTGTTTATGTTTGAAATATGTATGTGAGAGAAATTTACTTTGAGGTAGAGCTTACGCAGGTCAAGATGAGCCAGGTTATTCGTTTCTGAGATCTGAGCTAGATGAGAGCCAGGTTCCGATACCTGAGGACTCTGATTGGAGGTAGCCAGGCAATGATCTTGAGACATGAAGAGTCAGACTGATTGATATTGAGAAGATGTAAGATAGAAAGCCAGACAACGATCCTAAAGCTGATGATGCTGATGAACTGAAGAAATGCCAGCATATCGCAAGGGGGAGTCTGAAGACTTGCAAGAAGAGATTGAGAGAGTGAAGCCCAGAGACAAATCAAGACTGAAGATGCGAAGACTCGACACTTAAGACTCGTCAACATCTGAGGGGGAGTTTGTTAGTGCATACATCTGTCGACTTTGTCTTGTATCGTGTCTTAGTCTTAGAATGTTAGATTAGGGCTCATTGTACGAGATTTCCCGACATGTCCGTATGTGGGAAACCTTTTGAATAGTTTCGCTTATACGTACATGTCCATATGTGGGAAACCTTTTGAATAGTTCCGCTTATATGGACAACACTATAAATACCACATGAGCGAACTCATTTGTAATCTTCTTGAATTCCATATCGAGGTGCTGCCGGTGTGAAGATCGAGCTGTAAACGTTGTCAAATCAATAAAATCAGTAGATTAAGTGAAGATTCAGCTATTTCTACCTCCGTTTCTTGTTATTCCGCACCTGAAACAGAGAAGAACACCTCTGAACGACTCATTCGGGTCAAAACACGATCCTACATCCAATACTTTCATCATCATGTACGAATCATGTTCTTTCTTTGCATTGTTGGCTTCCAAATCTTTGTTCTTCAGCTTGAATTCTGCTCATCTCTTCGAGCTTTTTCTTCTTCTAACTCAGCTATTCGAACTTTCAAAATATCAATATCAGCTTGATCGGCTTCAACTTTTTTCAACAAAGATGAATTTTCAAATTCAACAGACTTCACACGATCTTCCAACTTCTTTTTCTCAACTAACACCTCTTCCACCTTCTTTTGTAACTTCTTCACAACATCATCAGTTACAAAGTTAAAATCTCCAATGTCTTCAAGAGGTATATTCTCTAGAATATGTGGAAAATCTTTAAATCCATCAGATCCAGGAGTCGTTTGAACCGGAGGTTGTGTGATTGGCGGTGTTTGTAGGATGTGTGGTGAAGTTATAACAGGTTGTTCATGAATTGGTGTAGAAATAAGAAGTTGTGGAGATGATTGTGATGATTGTACATGTTGTGGTGATGGTTGATGTGGTGGTGATGGTTGTTTTGGTGGTGATGGAATAGAATCAGGTAATGGTTGTTGTGGTGGTGGTGGTGATGGTGGTTTATTTTGTGGTGGTGGTGATGGTGGTTGACTTGGTTCTTGGATAGGTTTTGATTGAGGTTTAATTGGTGGTCGTTTTTTCAGCGTGATTTTCAACTTTCGCACTGCAGGAGATACAACACGTTTCCTTGCATTAGATTTCTTCCTACTTCCAGATGATGGTGGTGTTTGAACATTCTGAACATGTTCTGGTGATGGAATATACGCTTCATCATCGTCATCGTCTGCACTCCTCTTTCTTTTCTTTTTTATCAATCTATCTCTTGGATCATAATTTTCTTTGCTCCATCGATCAGCTTCAGCATCAATATCACTTTCTTCAGGATCAGAAGAACTTTTCTCTTTATCATCACCTACCTTCTCACCAGCTGCTTCCCCAGTTTCAGGAGTAACATCAAAATCTCTCATCAACTGTTCTATTTCAGGAGATAGTTGTTCTTGATTTCCTTCAACATTCGCTTCTGTTTCAACTTCTTCAGGTTCATCGACCAACATAGTTTCAACAACTTTCTTCTTACGCTTTTTCTGCGGTTGTGAAGATGAACCTTCTTCAGCTTGAACTTTAGGAGTTCTCGTTCTACTCCCTTTCTTCTTTTCTTCTTTTGTAAACCATCCATTACGTGTTTCCTTGAATTCTGCTAACTTTGTCAATTCATCAGCTGCATTTTTCTCTTTCATCTCTTCGTCATTTCTCCACTTTAGATGATTCACAGGATCTGGATCTTCATAGTTAGCACTCTTGATGAATCCAAAGAACTCTGCTTTTGTCTTCGGTTCTGGCCAATTTTTGTGATACCTGGATAATCTGATCAACGTCTCATTATCCATGTGTTTCAACACCAATAAATCATTATCTTCATCTTTCACCAGATCTGGATATGCATAATCAAGCATCATTTACATGAACCTCGGATACATCCAGGTTTTACTTTTAGAAGTAATGTTCTCTTTCATATAGTGGAAAACGATTCTTGAAAAGTTGTACTTTTTGTTCAACACCAACGTTATTACCATACATATCTGGTAATCTCTCATCACGTCATATCCACCCTTTCTAAGACTAAGAGCGTGAACCATTGAATGAATGAAAATTTTGTAAGGCTTTGAGAAACATGTTTTCAAATAGTTTGCGTTGTTCAACGGTCCACTGTATCCCATTCTCAGCATACAACCCTTCACCATTCTCTCTGGAAATCCTGTAGGTGACTTTTCATCATCCGGAAAATCTAACACTTCTCTGATAAGCTGTTCTGTGATGATTATTTCTTTATCTTCACCATTAAGACTAACAATTGAAGTTATCACATCATTCGCTTCATCATATTGAGCATTCTTCCAGAAATAAGCAATATGAGATTTAAAAACACTATGCTGATTCATCAACACCTTCTGAATCGGTAAACGCTTCATGAACTCCAAGATATCCTTGAATACAGCCATCTTTGGAAGCTCTTCATCATAAACACAACAAATGTTATATAACGGATCAAATTCAACAATCGATGCCTGAAACATATAACGAATACACAAGTTAAACAATTTTGAACAATTTTTCAAAACATAACATCATTCACACGAATTGGCATTTCAAGTGAATTGGATTTCAAACGAAATGGCCAATTTCTAGCGAATTGGATTTCAAACGAATTGACCCTCAAACGAATTGACACAGTTTCAAACGAATTGATGTTTCAAACAAAATGGACAGTTTCAAATGACTTGGTGTTTCAAGCGAAATGGCCAATTCGTATGAAATGGTGGTCATCACTTCGTTTGAATCTACAACGATGAACAGTGAAATTACAGTTTTCAAATCTTGATTTTATGATGAAACTGAAACCATAAATCTGTTCCACATTGAATTCCGAGTTCACTGATATGATTATTGTTCATTTTAGTCCATTAAACAGCCCTAGATCTAAGTTTAAACTTTCGTTTTTCCGAGCTCAATCAATTTCAGTTAGACCTGGTTCAAATCGAAGCCCTAGATCTTAACTATAACACATTCCGAACATACTGATATGTTTTTCGTTTGATTTATTTCATTATTCATCCCTAAATCTAGATTCAAAGACCCTGTTCTTCTGTAGGATCATTTAGCGACCTTAACGAGTCGGTCAGAAGAGTTCTCGATCAATACGAAAGGCAGAAACAGATGTATTGATTTTGTATCAGCTTGATATACACATTAATTGTCTAGTTTATTGATCTAAAAGCTTTTTACAGTACAGAGACACTTCGACAGCACTTCGGTGTCGGAATCAGAAGTTACAAATGAGACCTAAGGCACTACTATTTATAGACAAGCTATTTCGCACGAAACAGTCCAAGCGAAATAGCTAAGTCTATTTCGTACGAAATGACAAAGTCATTTTGTGCGAAATGGCTTATCTATTTCATGCGAAATGAACTTCTAACATGTATTCTCGTATTTCGTGCCCTAATCTATTATTTTTAGTACAAGACTCGAACGAAGACGAAGTCCACAGACGTATGCACCAACAAACTCCCCCTCGGATGTTGACGAAGTCTTCGGTACGAGTCTTCAGCATGTCGACTCTTCAGTCTTGGTCAGTCTTCTCGTACTATCTCGTATTCTTTAATCTCTATCTTCTCGTCTTCAGAATCTATCTCTGGCTCTAACCTCGTCAGACTCCCCCTTTCATCAAGCTGGGATCACAATCTGGAATTAGCTATCGCCTTGAGATCAAATCCTGGCTCATATTCAGCTCAGTCTTTCATCTTTCACAGGTTTAAGAATTGTAGCCTGGTTCTCTGTAACACTTAGACTCAGGAACCTGGCTTTAACCTACACATCTTTTTCCCAGAACATAAGATTCATAATTGTTTAAGATTTAATAATTTTAGAATCTTTTCTTACCACTTGCAATTACAACACTTCAAGTTTGGTTTCAACTTAATGAACCATTTAATCTTTTCAAGATCAAATTTCATTTCAATCAAACTTTCCCAACCCTGTTCATCCTGTTTAGCACTTGGAATTTTGAAAATCAGCTCATCAACATCAGTTGTCGAAAATCTTTTTGAATTTTCAAAATTTCAAACTAAAACACAATATTTTTGGATTTTTGATATTAATTGAAAGCAGTAAAGAAATATATACAAACAATATTTTTGTGAGTTTGTGTTAGGAAATCATATCGGCTATTGACAAGTTACAAGTATCGTTAAGCTTTGATTTCATATTCAGAATTAAACAATTTGCTTAGATTGCCGATATACTGATCCTTTTAAATTTTCATACAAATTTTAATCTGTTCAGGATACAAATTTGGTATTTTAAGTTCTTGACTTATACGCGTGTACCACCTCAGAATATACTCCCGTATCCAGACTACTATATTCAGTCTTACAGGTGAGTGCACACTAATGATATCTGTTAATGGGTAAATGCGAGACCATGAGAGCTCAGGTTAGAACTTCCGTTCGTACAGAGAGATGATGGCTCGACTTTAGGTGGGTCCCCTTTGGAGATCTTTTCTTCAACAGCACATGATTAACATTTTTCAATGTTTCTCATTTTTTGTACTGAGGGTTGGCTTTGTGATTAAAGGTATGCAAAGTATTATACGAGGACTAGGCTATTGCTTTCGCAAAATCAGAAGTCCTGGTATAATACCCCAGATATCATTACTTACAAAGACCTAGTATGTCAGAGATAGAGTCTTTCAAACAGGATTTCAGGGGTTACCTATATATCATGGAGATGTTCCCTATGTAATAAGCAAATGATTATTTAGGTTTATATCCCAAACAAACTTACTAAACGTATAAAAACCTATCGGCATATCATCAGCGAGACTGTTTAAAGCTTTTAAACTTTGCATTTCTTTAACGTACCACAACTGTCTAGCTGAAATACTATCATTTTCCCTTTCTCACAACAAAACTCCTTTTGAATTTTTCAATGTTTTTAACATTTTTCAAATTTTCGAATTTTTCTAAAATTTTTACTCCCCCTACAATCAAAATATGTTTCAATTTTGATTTTCTGAGAAAATTTGAAACAGAAAGCAATAAACTGTACAAATAACGTGACAGTCTGATCTGAATTGCTTCAGTTCGCCATCCACTTGGCATAAACAATCAAAACTCCCCCTGACAACAAACTATTTTCCCATTATGATTTCAAAACACTTAAGTTTGTTTTAATCAAAATGGTTTTTCCGGAAATTAGTTTTATTGTTACCACTTGTAGGATAGGGGATAAACTCATCACTTTGTTTCTCTTTTTTCAACCATTTTTACGAAAGCTAAATCAAGTACAACTTAATGTCCTTGATAAAACATTTCTCAAGAAAGATGCCGATTCATACTCCATACTTACCAACCTGGGAGTTCCGGCAAGTCAGGTTTTTCATTTTAAGAGATCCACCCAAGCCTGACGAACCTTAGGTGTCTTTGAGTGATCGTCACTCGGTTTCTTTTCAATTTTTTGTTTTAAATTTCCGTTTGACAATGATGGAAAACTTGCATCATCCATTGTCTTAATGGAATTATCACCTTTTACCTCAACAAATGGTTCTTTTGGTTTTGACGAACCAGATTCATTGCCCGAACGTGGCACCTTTGACTTTGATGAGTCAAATTCATTGCCAACAGGTGGCTCCTTTGTTTCCGAAGAAATAAATTCATCGCCAGGAAGTGAAAATCTCACTTTCTTTGATTTGTTAATCTTTTGATTAACCACTGTTTCTTTCTTTATTATCCCTTTTGTCCTCGGATTTGTATCTGATGAATTCGTCTTACTTGACTAGTCATTCTTTGGATAGCAAAACGATTTATCAGAACTGTTATCTGATTTCCCGGTTGTATCCGAGGACAAAATCTTTTCAAGATACTCTCTTGCTTTCTTTATTTTCTTTCTCAGTCTGTCTTTCTGCCCTTGTTAAAGTTTCACTTTCTGTTCTTTCTTGCTGGTGCACTAAATGTCTGCTGACTACGTCTTAATCAAGTCTTAGGTCTAGATAGGTTGTTTAGGAGTTGGAAACATGAAAAGTGGGTTTATACATGTTATTCCGCTTGAAATGACATGTTTGTCATTTCAAGCGAAATCAGTTAAACATGTGATTCCGCTCGAAAACGTGTCTAGGTATTCTGCTTGAACCAACAATCATGTAATTCTGCTTGAACAGTTTCAAACGGAATAAGTCTAGTATATATAGGTGTGTTGTGTTGTCATTCATAACAGTTGGAGCGGAATCAGGTCTTGTGATTAGAGTCGAGGTGCTGCCAAAATTCAGTCAGAATTCATTGTAAAGACTAAAAAAACATTAATAGAAAGAAAGTTAAAGAGAACAAGCTGTGTGACGTTGTTTACTTTGATTCCGCCTTAGTAATCAATGATGAACTGCCTTTACTGACTGTTTAGGGTCACGGAACCGATCCAACAAGTGGTATCAGAGCTCAGGACGAGGAGTTCATACCATTACAGCTTCAAATCATCGGATTCTCATTCTTCTACCCTTTCTTTTCTAATTTGAACAAGTTTTAACGGTTGAAATGGCCTGATTTTCACATATATTACGTAAAACATAGTTTTAACAAATCCTACAAAGAATCAGATTAAAATTCGAGTTAAAACTGATAAAAATGGCCTAAAAACCTAATTCCGCTTGAAAGTGTGTTCGCTAATTCCGCTCGAAAATTCAGATTCCGCTTGAAAATCAGTGGCCAGTTCAAGCGAAATATCATATTCCGCTTGAAAAATTCTTATCCCGCTTGAAAAGTTTAATCTGATTCCGCTTGAATCAGATCTCGCTTGAAATTGTTGTCTAATTTCGCTTGAAGTTGAGATTTTGCTTGAAATTTCAAGCGAAATCAGGTGATTTCGCTTCAGATCTTATTTCGCTTGAAAACTTCTTGTTGATTTCACTTGAAGCTGATTCCGCTTCAAGTGATTTCGCTTGAAACCTGCTATTTTTCAAAACTTAAAAATTTTCTAAGTGTTTACTGATTTTTCAGGTACGTGCAAGATGGATGATCTATTCATGAATCCGTTTAGCGATATGTATGCCTTTACTGGAAATTCTGGAGACAATACTTCTTCTAGCAACACCAATGACAACACGCCAAGTACAAAGAAAAGCTTATCGGATGCCTTGGGAATTGAAAGCACTTTCGGAACTTATAACAAACCCCCGAAGCTGATGGCTATCGAAGAGTATAGTCGGTGGGCAAAGAAGTTTGAAGAATGGTTGAAGGCCTTTGCTTATCCCAGCTGGAAGAGTCTAAAGAATGGATACGCTGATGGAGGCAAAACTGGTGAAAGCTTGATAACAACTGAAGAAATAGAAGCATTTGTCGCCGAGCAAAAGTGCATCGCGTTGCTGTTTCAGTCTGTCCGAGAAGATATAATATCTTTGATTGAATACACCAATGCTACAGATCTATGGAAAAAGCTGAAAATTAAATGTTTGGGAAGTGCAGAAATAGTGAAAAACGAAAAGAAACTTCTAAGAAAAGAGTTTGATTTATTTGGTTGTTTAAAGAATGAATCAGTTTCTAAAATGATTGAGAGGTTTGAGCACCTGAAGCTGGAGCTGGCGAGACATGAAATTTTCTATTCTCAAGAAGAGCTAATCGACAAATTGTTTGATTCATTGCCAGATGAGATGGATTGGCAATATTATGCATTGATGTTGAAGAATACTATCAAGGCGCCAGAAGTGTTAGACTGTAGATTTGCTAGTTGAGAGACTAGAGAATCACGAGCTGGAGTTAAGGAAAACACACAAAGTCAATCACTCATCTTACCAGCAGAACCTGGATTTGTATTATCCAAAAAGCATGATGCCAAAGAATACATCTCCCAAGACAACTTTTTATGCTGAAAATTCCAACACTTCAAGCAAAGAGAGTCAAAGTAGTGGATTTCACAGTGGTTCTTCGTCACATTCAAACCAATCTGATGCAAAGAACCTATTTCAATGCAACATCGCTGTAGACTTAAAGAACGCTCAAAACTTCAGCGAGGAGTCTGCTAAGCAACAGATGGTTTTCTTAGCGACGATGCGAGAATCGTATGAAAGTTTCTAGCAGGGAAGATAGGAAACACCAACCTGACGAAGGAAGATTACGATCAATTGATCCTGAGGAGATGGAATTGATCGACATAAGGTGGTGTATGGCCAGTGCAGTTCGACGGGCACAACGTTTCATGGTGATAACTGGGAGAAAGTCGATTGGTGGACCTTCTACCAAGTTAGGCTTTGATAAGTCTAAAGTGACGTGTTTCAAGTGTAAACAGAAAGGTCACTTTAAGCGTGAATGTCGGAATGCGTATGCTGATGAGTCTGAGAACCTATTCAGAGAAGATTACTACAAGAAAGCAATTTATCATCAGAATAAATCGGAGCCGCCAAGAATGAAGCAGCTTGAGGATAACAAAGAGAAATCTAGAGCTCTTGTTGTGATTCACGACGATGAAGGTTTCGACTGGAGCGAGTTGTTACCTGAGGAGGATGCGGTTGGATATGCTTTCATGGCAAGATCTACTGAACCTATTCCTTTTAAAGACACCAGGAATGAAGAACAAAAGTATGCTTATAGAAAGATGATAGCTCATAACAGAATGATCAGAATATCTGGTCTCTATCTTGAAGCAAAAAGAGCGAGGAGATGGGATCCAGACGGGGAATGTTATCTTGACCCTGATGGAAACATTGCTATTGACTATAACACTCTTGATATGGAAACCATAATTAAAGAAATGGCTGAAGAAGATGAGTATTGGCAAAGGAAATGGTGGGGAAGCGGAAAAGAGAAAGAAGAGAAAGAGAAAGAGAAAGAAAAAGAAGAGAAGCCAAAGAAGATTGATAATGGAATCATTGACACGACTCAAGAGTTGAATGCTGAAAACATGGGAAAGATGGCTGACAAGGTGCTGGCTGCTAAGGCACTTGAGGTAGACTCTAAATCCGTCTCTGAGTCTAAAAGCCAGGTCAGTTCAAACGCGTCAACGGTTGAGTTAGGTAAAAAAGTCAATGGTGATGTTGACTGCAAAAATTGCATCAAAGAATGCAAAGTTTGTAGTACAATCACCTATCTCAATGGTAAGAAAGTTGATAATCTGACTGCTAGAGTCAGAAGTGTTGAGGATCAGATCCTTAACCGTGATAAAATGTTGAAAGCTTCAACTGACATATTAAGAGAATTAACTAACAAAATTGAGAATGATAAAATTGATCAAGAAAAAGTTAGAAAAGAAAATGAAAGGTTAGTTCTTGAAAATCGTCAGATCACTGAAAAATTTGAGAAGTTTAAAAGCACGGTTAAAGATAATGATGAAAGAAATGGTAAGACATATAAGGAAAATGTTCATTTGTCGACAGTGCTTCGGATAAAAGAAGAATTAATCAATCAACAACTAGATGAAATTGCAAAGTTGAAACTTAAATTTCAAGAAGCTGAAATTGAAAATGAGCGAATCCAGTTGAAGCTAAAAAGTTACAACTCCGCAAGCTTTGTTTTGCAACACATTGTTCCAAAACCCATAGGCAAAAACAAAGCTGGCGAAGATGTCTTTTCGGATGGAACCGGGGTGGGTTATCATCAAGTTCCACCACCAGTTCTAGACAATTATTCAAAAATGCAATCTGGGTTGGTTAATCTTGAAGATGAGAATGAAGTGAAACTTCCAGACACGATTGATGTCACCTTTACATCTTCCGATGACGATAGTGTCCAAACTGAAGTGGTAAAAAGTGTTGTTGAGAATGTTCTAAAATTGGACAGTGACACTACTGAGGAAGATGAATGTTTCTTGAACAAATACATTCCGAAACAAAAGTCCAAAAATAACTTAAATGATGAACCTACTCTTGTCATGTACAAGATGTCGGGATCAGATAAGTTGTATTCGGATTCTGAGTTTCCATTGGAGAATGTAAATGTTTCTAAGTTGACAAATGTGTTCAAAATGGTTGAAATTGATTTGTCTCAAGTGAAAAGTTTAAAACAAATAAAAAGGCAAATGAATTTTGAAAAAGATAAAGCCTATTACAAGAAGCCTGTTGTTCCACCACGTTTGTATAACAACAATCGAAAAAATTGGTCGGGTGACTATCAGGGTGGTAAGAGTTATCAAAAGAGAAATGTTTAAAACAAGAAGTTTGTTGAGAAGAAAGTGTTTGTGAACAGTTCAAGTTCACTTTCTGATGAAGAGAAAAAGATTTTTTTGAATTCAAATGAACTGTTCTTTGAGAAGAAAGCTTCACAGTCTCACTCTGAAGGCACAAGTCGAGTAGTTGACACTCGAACATGCTTTAAATGCAATCAAGTTGGACATATTGCACGAAAGTGTACCAACGTGAAGCCTAAGACTGAAGTTGTGAAGATTCAACAGAAGAAATTTGATCCTAAGGGAAAAGCTCCATTAATTGTTAAGAAAAAGATTTTGAAAAATAAAAATATCAAAGTCAAAACTGAACCCGTAAAGAATGTGGTAACTAAAAATGACAAGTATTACAAACGGGTTGCGTCACCTCAACAAATTTGGAAGCCTAAAACAGAGAAACAAACTTCAACTTCACAAGAGAAAAAGGTGGTGAATTTAGTTCCAATTGTGGATGATACAAATTTTCCACCACTTCAAGCAAAAAATTATAAAAAACAAAATGGAAAAGTTGAGGATAAGAAGGTATTACCCAAGGCTGGTCAGGCTTGGGTGGATATTTTCTTTGTTTGAAAAACCTGAATTGCCGGAGCTTCCTTGATCGCGAAGCATGAATCGGCATCTTTATTGAAATGTTTTTTAAATCAATTTGTGTTATGTGCAGGATCTTCCGAGAGCTGTTTCACAATGGATTATGGATAGTGGAGCTTCTCGACATATGACAGGAAAGACTGCATTGCTGTATGATGTTAGGAATTTCAATGGAGGATATGTAGGTTTCGCGGGAAATCAAGTTGGTAGGATTATTGGTGAAGGAAATTTATCCAATGGGATCGTTACGTTTGAAAGAGTTAACTATATTGCTGAGCTGGAGAACAATCTGTTGAGTATCTCGCAAATCTGTGACAGGATGTATACCACTCACTTCACTGACAAAGAATGTTTGATCTTGAAGCCAGGATTTGTTGTTCCTGAGGAATGGATTATCATGAGGGCACCAAGAGTTAATGATCTGTACGTGTTGGACATGAGCGTAGCTACTACATCCACGGGTCAGGCTCATTGTTTTGTGTCTAGAGCAACGGAGAAAGAATCAAGATTATGGCATCGCAAAATGGGGCATATACATCTAAGAAAAATGAATCATTTGGTACATAATGATTTAGTTTTGGGTGTTCACATCAAAGGTTTTTATCTGGAAGGGGAGTGCATTAGCTGCGTCAAAGGCAAGCAGAAGAAAAGGTCACACCCTAAAAAGCAAGTCAATTCAGTCTCAAGGCCTCTGGAAAGACTTCACATGGATTTGTTTGGTCCTGTGAATGTCAAAAGTATTACAAGAGATGTTTACTGTCTTGTGGTTACTGATGAATATTCCAGATTTTCGTGGGTTTCATTCTTGAAGTCGAAAGATGAAACGTTTGACAGTTTGATGGCGTTGTTCAAAAAGATTGAAAATCTGTACCAAAGGCATATCAAAAGAATCAGAAGTGATAATGGTACTGAATTCAAGAACAGCAAGATGGAAGAATTTTGTGATGAAAGAGGTATATTGCATGAGTTTAGTGCTCCATACACACCGCAGCAGAATGGAGTTGCAGAACGCAAAAACAGGACGCTAATCGAAACGGCCAGAACAATGCTTGCTGATTCAAAGCTACCGATAAATTTTTGGGCAGAAGCAGTTTCCGCCGCATGCTATACGCTCAACAGAGTTCTCACTGTCAAGAAATTCAACAAAACATGCATTGAGTTGATCAATAACCGCAAACCAAATCTGAAGTATCTTGAACCGTTTGGGTCACCCTGTACTGTTCTAGAGCCTTTTGGAAAGTTTGGTCTGAAGAGTGTTGAGGGAATATTCATCGGTTATGCAAGTCCTCTACGACGTGTCTTCGTTCCAAGTGAAAAGCGGATTATTGAAGCTCCAAATGTTGAATGTCAAGGTTATACAATGCCGCCGCAGAATCCTAGAGATTCATAGCGTTATCATTATGAAAAGTTGTGGGATTCGTTTGACATGATGGAAGAACAAGAAGAAGAAGAAGATTTCTTTGATGAGTTGGATATTTTGCGTGAGTATGAGTCTTCGCAGGAAAGGTTCCCAGCTGAGTATTCAATGCGGCCACGACAAACTTCGAACAACGATGAAGCAGGTCCAAGCAATGCTGGTGAACATGATGATGTCCAACAAGATGAAGTTGCTCATGATAATCAGACGGCACAGGATGATAATCAAGAATCTGAGAACATGCCTGTATTTGATCATAGTGATTCAGATTATGAGGGGGAGCAAATTCAGCTTTCAAGTCAAACAGATCCTATCAGTGAACATGGTGCAAATCAGAATGTTACTAATCTGAAGGGCAATGTAGATGTTCCAGGCGAAGTAATGCCACGAACTCTTTCATACCATCCAGAGGAGCTGATCATAGGAGAACTACAATCAGGCGTTCGCACTAGACGTCAAATTGACCAAGGCCTTACATGTTTTTATTCTACAATAGCACCTTTACAAACTAAATTTTCATTGAGTTGTTTTATTTCGCAGATCGAACCGCGCACTTACAAAGAGGCGCTTACTGAAGATTCTTGGGTCAATGCGATGCAAGAAGAATTGAGTCAATTTGAGAAGTTGGGAGTGTGGAAGTTAGTAGATTTTCCGGATGGTCACAGGAAGATCAACACCAAATGGGTGTTTAAGTGTAAGAGAGATGATTGAGGAGTAGTTGTGCGAAACAAGGCTTGACTCGTAGTCCAGGGTTTTAGTCAATAGGAGGGGATTGATTTTAATGAAGTGTACGCTCCTGTAGCTCGACTAGAAGCAATCAGAATCTTCCTGGCATTTACATCGTGGAAAAACTTCAAAGTATATCAGCTAGATGTAAAATCGGCGTTTCTTTATGGGAAGGTTAAAGAGGAGGTTTATGTCGGACAGCCGTCGGGCTTCACCGACCCGATCCACAAAAACAAGGTCTACTTGCTGGACAAAGCGCTGTATGGTTTACACCAGGCCCCGAGAGCTTGGTACGAGACTTTGTCTCAACACCTACTAGCCAACAGCTTTATCCAAGGGAAAGTGGATGCCACTCTCTTCACCAAAGAGGTCGACGGACATCTTCTGATAGTTCAGATTTACGTGGACGACATAATATTTGGGTCTACGAATGAGAAATTGTGCAAAGATTCTGAATCAGTTATGAAGCAGAAATTCGAAATGTCATCAATGGGGGAGATGAAATTTTTCTTGGGGTTGCAAGTTGATCAACTACCTGAGGGAATTTTCATTCACCAGACGAAGTATGTTCATGATATTCTAGAGAAATTTGGGATGTCAGGTTCTACTCCGCCGTCAACCCCACTAGCAACGAATCATGGGATACACCCAGATCTCACCGGAGACAGGGCAGATGAGACGTTTTATCGTTCCATGATCGCTTCGTTGATGTACTTAACTGCTTCAAGACCTGATATCATCTACCCAACGTGCCTTGCAGCAAGATTTCAATCTAACCTGAGAGCTTCGTATATGATTATTGTGAAGAGGATATTACGCTACCTGAAAGGAACTCCAACATTGGGGTTGTGGTATCCTAGAAAAGGCGACTTTACGCTCGAAGGGTATTCCGATTCGGATTTCGGATGCTGCAAAGTCAATGCAAAATCAACAACAGCAGGATGCCAGTTCTTTGGACCTCGCCTGGTCACCTGGCAGTGTAAGAAACAAACGTCTGTGGCTCTATCCACATGTGAAGCGGAGTACGTTTCTGCTAGCAGTTGCTGCTCTCAGATCCTGTGTATACAGTAACAGATGCGCGATTACGGTTTGCGGTTTCTTAACACACCTCTATTTGTTGATAATGAGGCCGCAATAAATATAACAAAAAATCCAGTACATCACGCTAAAACTAAACATATAGAAATTCGTCATCACTTCATTCGAGATTGCTTCGAGAAGAAGTTGATACGAATTGAGAAAATACACACTGACAATCAGAAAGCTGACTTACATACCAAAGCTTTTGACAAAACACGTTTTAAATTTCTTTTAAAACTAAATGGTATGAAGCTTCTCTCGGTGTCGGATGGCATTATTGGCGTTGATGAAGGTACTGTTGTGGATGACGATGAGAAACAATCTACAATGGTTTGTCGATTTTTTACTTGTTTTGATATTTAGGGGGAGTAGATATATTTTCAGAAAATACAAAAACAGTAAAAAATTCAAAAATACAAAAACATGAGAAAATTTCAAAACCCAAAAACAAAATAAAACTAAAAAAGAGCTTGTGTGAAAAAGGGAAAATGATAGTACATCGGTTTAACAGTTACTGTACGCTAAAGATTTGTAAAGTTTAAAGCGTTAAACAGTCTCACTGATGATGTGTCGATAGGTTTTTACACATTTAGTAAGTTTGTTCGGGATATAAACATAAAAATTCAAAACTTGCTTATTTTGTGGGGAACACTACTTGGATATATAGGTAACCCCTGAAATCTCGTTTGAAAGGTCCCTCTTTCTGAAATATTAGGTCTTTATACTCAGTGATATCTGGGGTATTATTCCGGGACTTCTGCTGAATGGAAGTTCTGACCTAGTCCTCGAATAATACTTTCCGCATTGCTTGAAATATAACATCGCCCTCAACAAATTAATGAAACAATAAAATTGATAATCATTGCTGTTGTGAAAAGGATCCTCTAAAGGGGACACACTGAAAAGACGAAACCGTCATCTCTCTGCATATACGGAAGTATCGACCTGATCTCTCACGGCCCTCGCATTTAACCCCTTACAGATATCATCTGTGGTATACTCGCCTGTAAGACTGAATATTGGGATTCTGGATACGGGAGTATATTCAAGAGGTGGGACACATGAATAAGTCTAAGTTCTTAATTCATCTAATTCGTATCCTGAACAGATTGAAAATTGTGTGAGAATTTAAGTAGACCAGCATATCGACAATCTACGTGAATTGTTTAATTTTGAGTATGAAATTAAAGCTTAACAGTACTAGTGACTTGTCTGATAACTGATATGATTCCCTAACACGCTCAACAAAAAATATGTTTGTAAATAGTTTACATTCTGCATTTAAGTTTCTGTATTTCTTTTCTAGTTTAGAAACTTTATTAAAAATCCAAAAAGATTTTTCATTTCTGCTTTATTTTCCAACAAACCAGAGTAGAAAGTTGATTGTCTGAATCTCAAAGTTGGAAGCAGATGCAGGAAGTTTTTGGACTGGAGGATGAGGAGAGCTTATCTTGATAAAATCTGATTGTTGAAAAGTCAAAAACAAGTTCACTAATTTGAAACTTGATTATTTTCAGAAATTGTTTGAAAATTCTTGAACTTAATCAGTTTGATTTGTCTGAAATCAACCAAGGTCATTAAGTTGGACTTGGTAGATTAATTAAGTAATCAGGGTCATTAACTTGGACCTGAATACTTGAGTGGATTTCTAAAGCTGATAGATGATGTGATTTATGGTTGAAAGTCAATAGATTGTAATGTTATATGTTTGAGAAACAGGCTGTGGATTTCAAAATCCCCATGGCACCAAAACATTAAAGTTTGAACCAGATTTCAAGTCCCAGTATTCCGAGAGGGGAGTCTGTGAAAGGGGGAGTCAGAATTCTGGATCAACAGTCAAAGGGGAGATTGAAGATAGAGATAGGATGAAATCGTGAATTTGTGAAGAGAGAGTTTTTACATGAGAAGACAAATTCGGAAAGAGACCAAGACTGAAGACTCGGCACCGAAGACTTCGTCAACATCCAAAGGGGAGTCTGTTGGTGCACTAAATGTCTGTTGATTACGTCTTAATCGAGTCTTAGGTCTAGATAGGTTGTTTAGGAGTTGGAAACATGAAAAGTGGGTTTATACAAGTTATTCCGCTTGAAATGACATGTTTGTCATTTCAAGCGAAATCAGTTAAACATGTGATTCCGCTCCAAAACGTGTCTAGGTATTCCGCTTGAACCAACAATCATGTAATTCCGCTTGAACAGTTTCAAGCGGAATCAGTCTAGTATATATAGGTGTGTTGTGTTGTCATTCATAACAGTTGGAGCGGAATCAGGTCTTGTGATTAGAGTCGAGGTGCTGCCAAAATTCAGTCAGAATTCATTGTAAAGACTAAAAAAAGCATTAATAGAAAGAAAGTTAAAGAGAACAAGCTGTGTGACGTTGTTTACTTTGATTCCGCCTTAGTAATCAATAATGAACTGCCTTTATTGACTGTTTAGGGTCACGGAACCGATCCAACATTTCTTTTCTGTTCTTTGGGCTTTTCTTCGACTTTGACTGATTTCTTCATCTTTCCATGAGATTCAGTCCTCGATGTTCCCTTTGATCTCATTGGGCAATCTCAATCTCTGGCAATATGTCCTCTGATTTGACATTCATGGCATCTCCTCTTCTCAAAACTCTCACTCTGGCAGTTAACAGCAATGTGTCCTTGATAACCACATCTGTAGCACACTCTATTATCGTACCATTCACCACCTTCAAACCACACACTTAAATCATAACATTGTTTGGATTTGTGGTCATCATTAATTTTCTTGTAAGCTGGATTTGACTTTTGAGCACTGTGGTCAAACCTGCACCACTTATTATCAACTTTTTGTGAGTTTTGATTTTTAACTTTTTGTGGTTTTTGATTGGATGATTGAACTGATGATCTGTTATTTTTGTTTTGAAAATTTTCTGAATTTTTAACAATTTGTCTTTGTTCTACACTCTTCTTCAAAGGTTTTTGCTTTGAACATTCACCTTTTTTAGTAGAATGTAAAACAGTTTTTTGAAAATTTTCTTTTAACTTCAAAAATATTTTTTTCTCTTCTTCATCATCAGTTTTATAATCACAATCTTCAATTATGACTTTGTCATAATTTGTGACATTGTCACTTATTGGATTTTCATTGATCAGTTTTGGACATAAATGATTCAGAAATACTGATGATGTCACAAAACTTTTCAATTTCTTCTCTAATTCATCAATTTTATTTCTAGCACACTTAACTTCACTTTCAAGTCGAGTGATTTTCTCAAGATGAGAATTTATTGTTTTTCCATTTTCAATCTTATTTTCTTCAAGAACAAATTTTTCATTTTCAAAAACTTTTATTTGACTTTGAAATTTTGTTTCTTTTTCTTTTAAATCTTTGTTTTCTAATTTTATCCAAAAATCTTCATTTTCTGAAGATTTTATTTTGTTTTCAAAATCTTTTTTAGTTTTCAATTTTTCATTTTCCAAAAATGTTATTTTATTTTGAAAATCTTTTTCTTTTTCTTTCAAATTTTTGTTTTCCAATGTCAAACTCTCCACATCTTTCAAGAGTTTGGCATTTTCTGCTTTGAATTCATCACATTTTGACCATTTCTCAGGCATCTTTTCAACATCAGCTTCCTTCTCAATCTTGAAAACTGGAATTTCTTCAACCTGTTCCTTTACCACAAGAACATTTTCTTCAGGTTTGATTTCACTGTTTTGTGACAACTCAGTTGTCTCATCTTGTTCAGACTCTTCTTGATGAAAACGGTCAACCTGTTTCTTCTCAGATTTGAAATGTTCTTCAACATTAGTTGCTTTGCAATTCTTCTTTTTCGCAGCTTGTTTATTTTTGAGCTTTTCCATAGTTACTCCAAAAAACATATTAAACAAATCAGGTGAAAATAATCCTCTATAAAATTCAAGTTTTTCAAACTCTCCACTATCATCATCACTCTCTTCATCTGATGAGTGATCAAAAACTGGAGCTTTTTCTGAAACAACTTCTGAATCCTTTTCAACTTTTTCTGAATCAACTTCTAAAGCCTTTTCAGCTTTTTTTTTTAAAACAACATCTGAACCCTTTTCTTCTAAAACTGGTTCTTTTGAAACTAGTTTTTCTGAAACTGGTTCTTCTTCGATCTTTATAGGACTATACTGTTCAGATTCGTAGCAAAAATACGCTATCTCCTCTTCAGATTCCATGTTTCAGCATAATAGTCTCACAAATACACAATCTTCAAGCGAAATGGAAGTTCAAATGAAATAAACTTTTGATGCAGAATTACAGCCTCACACGAAATAACCTTTGGTACGAAATGGACACTTCAAGCGGAATGGCACTTTGGTGCGAAATAGGTCTTTCACACGAAATCGATTTGATACGAAATGATTGATTTCGTATGAAATTAAATGGTTTCGCATGAAATGAAAATGTTTTCACACGAAATGAGCTATTTCGTGCGAAATGAAGTTATTTCGTGCGAAATGAGAGACTGGTTCACACGAAATGACACTTTTAACGCGAAATGAGCTGATTTCGTGTGAAATAAAGGTATTTCGTACGAAATGAAGTGTTGTTTCACACGAAATAAGCTATTTCGTACGAAATGCTGCTGATGTCACCTGTTCGATCTGTTTTTGACAAAATTGATCAAGTTCTCAGTCGATTTTAGGTCTGATTCTTTCAAGGATTTGTTAAAACAGTGTTTCGCACGTTATATGTGAAAATCAGTCCATTTTAACCGTTAAAACTTGATTAATTTTGAAAAGAAGTTGTAGAAGTCAGAAATTTCAGTGTAATCAAGCTGAATCGGTAAGAACTCCTCCTCCTGAGCTCTGATACCACTTGTAGGATCGTTTAGCGACCTTAACGAGTTGTTCAGAAGAGTTCTCGATCAATACGAAAGGCGGAAACAGACGTATTGACTTTGTATCAGCTTGATATACACATTAATTGTCTAGTTTATTGATCTGAAAGCTTTTTACAGTACAGAGACACTTCGACAGCACTTCGGTGTCGGAATCAGAAGTTACAAATGAGACCTAAGGCACTACTATTTATAGACAAGCTATTTCGCACGAAACAGTCCAAGCGAAATAGCTAAGTCTATTTCGTACGAAATGACAAAGTCATTTTGTGCGAAATGGCTTATCTATTTCGTGCGAAATGAACTTCTGACATGTATTCTCGTATTTCGTGCCCTGATATATTATTTTTAGTACAAGACTCGAACGAAGACGAAGTCGACAGACGTATGCACCAACATCTTCCGAATACATGCGAGTTCAACAGATCTGGTTCAAAATAACAAGAATCTATACCTTTCCCATGTTTTAAGTTGTGTTAACCAACTTATACTGAGATTTCGAACAACAAAACAACAAGATCCAGGCTTGAATCTCAAGAAATCAATGTATCACCTCAGATCGCTTGAAGGTTTCTGTTTGGAGCAGAGTGGAGAAAATAATGGTTTCAAGCGATTTGGAGTCCTTTATATAGACGAGTCCATTTCATACGAAACGAACATTAAGGCAATGTGGCCAATTCGTACGAATTGGCCTAGTAAAACACTTTGCCATTTCGTGCGAATTGGTCAATTCGTGTGAATCAACACTTTTCAAAATGTTTGACTTTTTCAACTTTTTATTTTTTAACTTTTTATTTTCAACTATTTACCATCACACCCAGTTAACCAAGTCCAAGTTAATGACCCTTGTCAACTGTTTAGCCTACCAAGTCCAAGTTAATGACCTTGGTCAACTGTTTAGCCTGCCAAGTCCAAGTTAATGACCTTGGCTGACCAATTTATGATC
Source organism: Helianthus annuus (assembly GCF_002127325.2). Taxonomy (NCBI): domain Eukaryota; kingdom Viridiplantae; phylum Streptophyta; class Magnoliopsida; order Asterales; family Asteraceae; genus Helianthus; species Helianthus annuus. The sequence continues at coordinate 97,800,667 of NC_035446.2, read as the reverse complement.
TCGCTGACATTTTGAACATTTTAAGTTCAAATTAATGAACTTTTAAACATTTCGAGCAATTACCAACAATTTCTCAAACTTTTTCTTATCCAACCCACATGTTCCAACATGTTTAGCACTTGTGAGACTTTGATCATCAGATCCCCAACGTCTGTTGTCGAAAATAAGATGAGAAATCAAATCTTTTTGGATTTTTGACATTTTGTTAAACAAACATGAAATCTTTTTGGATTTTAAGAAACAGTAAACTGTACAAACATATTTTTGGTGAGCGTGTTAGGGGATCATATCAGTTGCTGACAAGTTACAAGTACCGTTAAGCTTTGATTTCATACTAAGCATTAAACAATTCACAGTGATTGCCGATATAATGATCCAATTTAAATTCTCACACAAATTTCAATCTGTTTAGGATACGAATTAGTGTTTTAAGGCTTAACTTATACGCGTGTACCACCTCAGAATATACTCCCGTATCCAGACTACTATATTCAGTCTTACAGGTGAGTGCACACTAATGATATCTGTAATGGGTGAATACGAGGCCATGAGAGCTCAGGCTAGAACTTCTGTTCAATCAGAGAGATGATGGCTTGACTTTAAGTGGGTCCCCTTTGGGGATCTTCTTTTCAACGGCACATGATTAGCCTTTTTCAATATTTCATCATTTTTTATGCTGAGGGGGAGCTTTAAGAATAAAGCAGTGCAGAGTATTATACGAGGACTAGGCTATTGCTTTCGCAAAATCAGAAATCCTGGTATAATACCCCGGATATCATCACGTACAAAGACCTAGTATGTCAGAAATAGAGTCTTTCAAACAGGATTTCAGGGGTTACCTATATATCCGAGAGATGTTCCCCACGTAATAAGCAAGAAATGATTTAGGTTTATATCCTAAACAACTTACTAAATGTGTAAAAACCTATCAGCATATCATCAGTGAGACTGCTTAACACAATTAAACTATACATTTCTTTAGCGTACTGCAACTGTCTAGCTGATGTACTATCATTTCCCCTTTTTACACAAACTCTTTATCAGATTTCTATTGTTTTTGGATTTTGAAATTTTATCATGTTTTTGTATTTTCTGTAAGCTTTCTCCCCCTAAAATCAAAAACATATTTTTGTGTTTTTGGTTTTATCAAAAGTAGAAAAAAAACTGTACAGAAACTTGACAACAAGACAGAGATCACTTCTGATCGCCGTCCTCCTCGGCTTCACACTCTATTACCCTCCCAAAAAACAAATTTTCAACCCGTTCAATTTTAAAAGATAGTTAAATCTTGTTTTATCAAAGGGTTTTGTGTAAAAATCAGCTCTCTGATCATCGGTGTGTATATGATCAATTCGAATCAATTTTTTCTCGTAACAATTGCGAATAAAATGATGTCGAATCTCAATATGTTTCGTTTTAGAGTGATGCACCGGATTTTTAGTTATATTTATTGTTGCCTCATTGTCCACAAAGATTGGAGTATCCAAGAACTGCAAACCATAGTCCCTCATCTACTGCTGGATCCAGAGGATCTGAGAGCAACAGCTGGAAGCCGAAATGTATTTAGCCTCACAGGTTGAAAGAGCGACTATGGTTTGTTTCTTGCACTGCCAAGTAACAAGCCGAGTTCCAAAGAACTGGCAACCAGCAGTTGTGGACTCTGCTTTAAGCTTACAGATCCCGAAGTCAGAATCAGCATAACCAGTAAGAGAATAGTCACCAGATTTAGGATACCACAAGCCGGTGCTTGGGCAACCTTTAAGATACCATAAAATTCTCTTCACAATCGTCATGTGTGACTATCTCGAACTGGACTGATATCGGGCACAAATGCAAGTTGGATACATGATGTCCGGGCGTGACGCAGTCAGATGCATTAAAGATCCAATGATCGACCGATAGTACGTCTCATCCACCTTTTCACCGCTTTCATCCGGACATATCCCATGATTTTGAGCCAAGGGGGGTGATATTGGAGTTGATTCGGACATGTTGAATTTTTCTAGCACATCGTTCACATATTTAGTTTGGTGTATGAAGATTCCATCAGGCATTTACTCAACCTGAAGCCCTAGGAAGAACTTCATCTCCCCCATAGAACTCATTTCAATTTTTTTCTTCATAACCTTCTCGAACTCTTTGCACAATTCGTCGTTCATTGATCTGAAGATTATGTCATCCACGTATATCTGCACGATGAGTAGATGTCCTGCAACCTCTTTTGTAAACAAAGTACCATCGACAGTCCCTTTGTTGAACCCGTTGGCCAGCAGATGTTGGGAAAGCGTCTCGTACCAGGCTCTCGGGGCCTGGTGTAATCCGTAAAGCGCTTTGTCGAGTAGATAGACCTTGTCTTTGTGCACTGGATCGGTAAAACCCGGTGGTTGTCCGACGTACACTTCTTCTTTGATCTTTCCCTAAAGGAATGCAGATTTGACATCTAGTTGGTAAACCTTGAATCCTTTCCAAGACGCAAATGCCAGGAAGATTCTAATTGCCTCGAGTCGAGCAACAGGTGCATACACTTCTGTAAAGTCGATGCCTTCTTGCTGACTAAAACCTTGGACTACCAAACGTGCTTTATTCCTTACAATGACCCCTCTATCACCCCGTTTACACTTGAAGACCCACTTAGTCTTGATCAGCTTTTGATCTTCCGGGAGATCCACCAATCTCCACACTCCAAGTTTTTCAAACTGCAGTAGCTCCTCCTGCATTGCATTTACCCAGCTTTCCTCGCTCAATGATTCTTTGTATGTTCTCAGCTCAACCTGCGAGATAAAACATTTCAATGAAAATTCTTCATGTAAAGGAGCTACAGAAGAATAAAAACATGTAAGGGCTTTGTTGATTTGATCACGTGTTTTCACGCCACTGTGAAGGTCACCAATGATTTGTTCTGAAGGATGATAAGACAAAGTTCTCGGCATGACTGTATCAGGTACGCTCACTTCCGATTGCAAGTTTGTTATATCCTGATCACCCATGTGATCAACAGCTTCTGAAGATGCAATATTTGGTTCCTCGTCAAAAATCGGATCGGATTCCGATCCTGAGTCGTCAGATTGGTCAAATATTGGAGCTGGTTCTTCTGGGGTTTCGTGTGCAGTTCCACTTGGACCGGCCTCATGATCATTTGAACCCTCGGTGGGTGGAGAAACTACCAACGGTCTCGACACTTGTTCTTGTGACATAGATTGTTGTTGTTGGTATAATAATGCAAGTTCCTCCTCACTCGGCTCAGTTGGCAACTGGAATGACTCCCAGAGTTTATCATAATCGAATAGCAACCTGTTTCTGGGAAGTTGTTCCGGAGCAGTAAACTTCTAACAGTCAACGTGCTGAACTTGTATAATCTTTCCCAAACATGGAACAAATACTCTCTTCAGTGGACTCGCATAACCTGCAAAAAAACCTTCATTAACTTTTGCACCAAATTTACCACATGGATCAATAAAAGTGCATGGTGATCCAAAAGGTTCTAAGAATTTCAGATTTGGTTTATAGCGATGTAGTAATTCGAAGCAGGTTTTCTTGTACTTCTTTACTGTAAGAACACGATTTAGCGTATAACATGCTGCAGCAACTGCTTCACTCCAAAAGAATATAGGCAATTTGGAATCAGCTAGCATAGTTCAAGCTGTTTTGATCAGTGTGCGATTCTTTTGTTCTGCAACACCGTTTTGTTGTGGAGTATACGGTGCGTTGAATTCATGAACAATGCCTTTGTCATTGCAAAATTCGAGCATACGATTGTTTTTGAACTTCGTTCCGTTGTCGCTTCAAATTTGTCTGCTCAGCAGTTTGTACAAAGTCTCCATCTTTTTGAATAAAATCATCAATGAATCAAACGTTTCATCTTTTCTTTCAAGACTCATCACCCATGAAAATCTTGTAAAATCATCAGTGACCACTAGACAATACGGATCTCCACTTACGCTCTTCACATTTACTGGTCCGAAAAGATCCATATGGAGTCTTTCGAGCGGTAGTCTGATGGAGTTCAAGAGCTTCTTTGGGTGTGATTTCTTCGTTTGCTTACCCTTTTTGCATTCTACACAATCATCATTCAGATGGAAATTTTTCAGATTAACGCCTTCAACAAGATCATTGTGAACTAAGAAATTCATTTTTCTCACATGAATGTGACCCATCTTACGATGCCACATTATTGATTCTTTTTTAGTAGCTTTTGTTTTAGTTACAAAACATTGTGCCTTTTTGTCTAATGTTGTTGCGATGCTCATGTCTAGGACATACAAATCGTTTTCACGAGGAACGCGCATCAACACCATATCTTCTGGAATTTTAAAACCTGGTTTAATAATCAAACACTCATTTTTTGTAAAATGAACTGTGAACGACTTGTCACAAATCTGCGATATGCTCAACAGATTGTTTTCTAGTTCAACGATGTAGTTCACTTTATCAAAAGTGACAACTCCATTGGTAAGAATTCCTTTACCAACGATTCTTCCTCCCTGTGTTCCAGCAAAGCCAACATATCCTCCATTAATTGATTTGACATCATAGAGTAGTGCTAACATCCCAGTCATGTGCCTCGAGGCGCCGCTATCCATGATCCACTTGGAGATGATCGACCTCGGAAGCCCCTGCACACATCAAAGACATTCACTTAAACAACAATGCCCAAGATTTTTCAGTATTTAGAACAGTAGCAAACATAATATCATGAGCCACGCCAACTTTTGGAATGTTGAAGACAATGTTTGGAACAACAGGTTTTGACTTTGATTTTAGATCTCCCTCCTTGATTGGTGGGAATTCTTCAATCAATTTGTCTAATTCAAACTCAAGTTCTTCAACATCGGTTGCAAAAACTTTTGATTCAGATTTTAAGACATTTTCCATTTTCTTTTCTTAAAACGAACATTTAGGTTTCTCCACCCATGATTGATTTTGAAAAATCTTCGTTTTAGGATAAACCTTTGAAGTCTTTGGAGATTTTGAAGATTCACCAATCTCAAAGGTTGATTTTGGCTTGTCCTCGGACTTCAAAGTTTCACCGCGTTTCAGAATACGCACGGGGGATACCATCGGTGATTATCCTTTATCATCTTTTGAAACTTTTGGTTTTGGTTTCTGAAAAACGGGTTTTATGAACTTTTTAACACATTGCTTTGCCATGTGACCAAGTTCATTGCAGCGATAACAAATTCTTTTGTCATATTCAACAAAAGTGGATCTGTTGATCTCATCTTTCAACTTTTTGGCTGTATTGAAATCGTCAACTGCTTTCTGACTAAAGATATAATCTTTTTCAGCAACTGTGTTCTTACCCGCAACAAATACCTCACTCAACTTTTCTTTTGGCTTAACCTCATTTTTAGCCATTTTCTTCTCAAAACCGACACCTTTCTTTTTGAAATTGTTAGCATTTTTTTGTTATGACCATTATTACCCACCCATTCTTTCTTTCCCGGGTTGTTTGGTTGTTGTTTCAGAAAATATTTTTTCGGTTTTAAAGAAATGCGTTGTTGTTAACTTCCGAAATATTAATTTCCACAAGTTTGAACACCTTTTCAACATTTTCCAAATTTGCATTCTGAATTGGATACTCAAAATCAGTATAGAGTTTGTCAGTTCCGGTCATTGTGTAAACCACAATGATCGAATCGTCATTCACAACTTTATCTGATTTTGGGATGAATTTGTCCAGAAAATTTCCGTCATCTTCAGAATCAGAATTGGAATTCTTCAAATGAGTTTTAACTATTCCGAAATCAGAGTTATCACTTTCTTCATCCAACACTTGATCGACCACAGTTTTAATCACATGTGACTTGCTGTCTGTGTCAGATGGAGAGAATGTAACATCAATGTTTTCCGGTAACTCATTCTCTATAGTTCTCAACTTGAGATTCAAAGCTGCTTCCACCCCATCTGGATATTTCTGTGTATAATGATTCCACATTGGGGGTGGAACATTGTTGAAAGCAGGTTTAGCATTAGTTTGTTGAGGAACAATCTGATCAATCACATAAGATGAAGAAATATAACTGATCAATTTCTTATCAACTCTTTCTGTTTCAATACGCATCAATTCAAGTTCCTTTTTCAAAGATGTGATTGTGTCCAGATGAATGTTAATTTCCATCTGCTTTTCCATGATCGTTCCTTTGAGCAAATTAACAACTTTATCATTTTCTATACTTTCATTTTGAATCATTTTAAATGAACGTGATAAAGTGTCATAAGCTTCTTTCACTTCATAAAGATCGAATTTTACTTCGTCGGTATAATTTTTTCAATTCTTGAAACTGTTTGTCTTTTTCAAGACAATCCATGCAGGGTTTTAAAAAGTTTTCGCATGGTGTTTCAGGAATCTGATCAACTTTTTCAAAAACCTTTTCTTCTTTATCAGTTTTAATATCCGGTTTACCAAACCCTTTAGACTCAGACTCTGATTTTTCTCCTGGTTTGATCTCCCTATTATCGGATTCTTCATCGGACTTCTTTTCGACTGACTCCTTTTCAACTGACACATTTTTAACAGACACCTTTTCAACTAACTCTATTTCGACAAACTCCGTTTCGATAGACACTGACTCTTGAGTTTTGTCTACCTCTTTCAACTTGACCATCATCGCCTTGTCAGCTATCTCCTTCAGAGTTTCTTCATTCATTTCTTTAGAAACATCGATTATCTCTTGAATAGGAGCTTTTTCAACTTCATATTGTGGACAGAAACCTGTAGTTGGTTCGCTGAAGAAACCTGCAAAAGAATCAAACATGTTAGGAGGCATTATAGATTTAAAAGAATTAGCAATAATCTCCTGTTCTGATTGATAGTAATAAACTTTTGCTGCTGCCTCTTCAAACTCTGCCAGACTCTCTTCACTCATCACTTCACTGACTTCCTCAGCTTCAACAACACATTCTGGCTCTTCAATAATCTCTGCCATCATAGCAAGACCCTCACCAGGAACATATTTATCCCAACTAAACCCTTCCGGAATCTTCTCATCATCCTGATTAACCAAAAGAGCCTTCTCTGGTTTGTTTTCAATTTGAGGTCTTGGATTGAATGGATGTTGACTATTTTTGTGATAGATTGCTTGTCAGTAATAGTCATTTGCGAACGGATTCTGATGATTGTTTACTTCCCTGTTTGGACACTCGCGTTTGAAATGCCCTTTTCTTTGCATTTGAAACAAGTAACCTTCGCTTTGTCAAATCCAAGCTTACAATCAGGTCCTGCGAGACTGTTTTGTCCGGTTATTTCCATGAACCTTTGTGCCCTCCTCACTAAGCTTGCCATGCCCCATTTGATATCTATGAGTTCCAGCTCCTCTGGATCAATCTGATCGTAGTCTTCTTTCGTCATGTCAGGATTACCAATTCTTCCGGCAACAAGACTTTCATAGGACTCAAGTACTGAAGCAAGTAGTGATATATGCTGTTTTGCTGCTGATTCTGTAAAATCTTGACCATTCTTGATGTTCACAGCAATATTGCACAGAATCCCTTGACAGTGACTTTGATTGTTTGACCCTGAAGAGCTTTGAGTATAAGCTTGTTCTTGTGAACTCTGAACCTTAGGATTTGGTTTGTAGCTTTTAAACGGTGAATAGCTGTTGCTTGGTGTGCTTTGAGAAACTCCAGATGTAGAATCAGCACTAAATGCTGTCTGGATTTTTGGACTTGGGGTAGATGTTGCAGATGAGTTTCCTTTGTAGTACAACTGAACATCTTGTTGTACATTAGCATAATTCATTTTTCTAATCTTTTAAAGTTCAAGCTCATGCGCTTCAATTTTCTCGATAAACGTGCTTAGATTGAAACCAACATATTCCAAGTTATTCTTCAAAACCAACAAATATGTGCCCCACTCATCATATGGTAAAGCATCTGCCAGCTTGTCAACCCACTCTTCATCTGTTTTGGTAATGTTCAAACGCTTTATTTCTACAACCAAATGACAATACCTCTTGATTAACTCTTTTGTTGATTCACCCCTGATACCCGTAAAAATATCAAATTCCTTTTTCAGCAATGCCGTTTTGCTCTTTATCATCGAAACACTTCCAAGAAACTTGATTTTTAGTGCATTCCAGATAGACTGCGAGTCATTCTGATGTTGTAGCAAAACCAAAATATCTTCTTTGATTGATTGCTGCAAGATACTCATCATTTTCTTCTCGGCTTTAAAGCTTTCCTGTTCAAGTGGAGTTAAGCTACCAATTGTTTTCTCAATACCCGCTCAATTCGTCAGAGGTACATACTTAGACTTAATTTTCATCCAACACTCAAGATGATTTGCCTGTACCCATGTTTTAAACCTATCTTGCCATCCAGAAAAATCTTCGATACTGAGAAGCTTTGGTGGCTTTTGCATTGTACCAAGCTCATTCTCCATATTTACGTTCTGTGCAATACTCACTGGAGTATGAGCTGCTGTCATTCCCCCTCCGAAAAACGTGTTATAAAATTCTTGGTTATCCATTTTAAACTATGAAAACAATTTCGAGAAATTTTCTAAGTTTTTGAAAAATTACTTTCAAACGAACTGACTTCCAAACGATTTGGACTTTCGCACGAACCGACTTTCAAACGAACTGGAGTTCAAACGAACTGGAGTTCAAACGATTTGAACTTTCAAACGAATTGAAATTCAAGCGACCTGGACTTGTTTCAAACGAACTGGAATGTCAATACGTGCGAAATGAGCAAAAGATTTCCAATTCGTGCGAAGTGAATCAATTTCACACGATTTGGACCTCAATTCGTACGAAATGAAGAACTTTTTGAAAAATTTCAAGCGAACTGGTTCAATTCGTGTGGAATGGACACAATTTTCAAACGAATTGATACATTTCACATGATCTGATGTTTTTGACACTTTTTTGATCAGTTTTAGTTCGAATTTAGGTCTGTAACTTTAAAAGATTGATTAAAATGGTGTTTTACACGTTATATCCAAAATTCAGTTCATTTTGTCCGTAAATTCATCCAAAAGTCCAAGAAAAAGTAGAAGAATCGGATTTTCACACATTCAAAACACTGATATCTCATATTTAACTCATCCTAAGCTTTTGATACCACTTGTAGGATCAAGATTCGATCAAATACGAGTCGGTCAGAGTTAAATCAAGTCACTAGAGAGGCGGAAACAATCTAGTAACCTTGAATCGGTGTTAGAATGTGATTAGAAGCAGAGAAATACACTTAAAACAGGTTTTCCATTGATATTAGACGTTAATACATGCAGAGAATCTGACAGCACTTCGTGAGAGATTTCACCAGAATGTTACAAATGGAAACCCCAACACCCTTATTTATAGGGTTTCCAATTCGCACGAGACACCATGATCACTTCGCACGAATTGGCAAAATCCAATTCGTGCGAACTGGCTTTACAACATCCATTTCGTGCGAACTGGCATACATACACAAATAACTTTAACTTTTACACTTTAACCCCTATTACAAGCTACTGACACGACCTAGACTGATGACGTAGGCGATTGACATTGTGTACCAACAACCTTGGAAATTGAGGTTACCCTAATACGGGTCGTATAGGCATATACGACCCGTATAAATGGCGTCGATTTAATTTGGCAAAGTGTGCTAATAACACGACCCTATGTATTTGGTTTTCTAGTACTCTACGGAAATATGTAGTATGTATTTTCTAGCACACTAAACATATTTAGATACGTAATCTTACTTTAAAAAAATAATAATAACCTTGGAAATTTTATGCTTTAGAGGTATAGTTTAGGAGACGAAACAAGATAGATAACTTGTTTTTTTGATGGGTGAAATTGTTTTGTATGTGTTTAACAATTGATGGGTGAAATTGTTTTGTATGTGTTTAACAATTATATTGATGGGTGAAGTGTTGTTCAATTGTATGTGCTTTAATGGGCCAGACTTCTATGGGCTTCCAAGAAACACAAGAAAAGTCACATTGAAGAAGACAACATGGATGCTTCCAGTATCATTTTCTATTCTATGCATATGCAAGTATAGTGAACAGAATCTTTCTCTTATATGCATATGCAAGTATAGTCTCAATGTTTGCTGGTCAATCTCTTAAATGGCTAACATACTTGCATTCTCAAATTGAGCAACATTTCAGAAAAGATTCACAGCAAACAATAATGAAGATGCGATTCAAGGGGCGTCTCTGAGAATTCATGGATCTTGTTTAACCTCGAAAAAATGTGCCTTTCTGTAATGTTTTATTATAGTTATTTAATTTTAAAATCAAATGGGTATTGGGCTCACTAAAGCTAATGCCAATGGGCTAACTTCCAAACCATAAAAATTGTTTTATAAATGTGCCTATCTTGGAGTTGGTATAGGTATATTATTTAAAAAAAAAAATCTATACATATAATAAAAGAAACCATATTAGGGACACTTGTCATTATATTAGGTCTTCTCTTATAGATAATTGTTATTTTAGTATAATTTTTTTAATTAATAATTAATTATAGATAATCATCCTATTAAATATTATTTACTTTAATATCTTATGGATAATTAATATTAATTTAATCTCTTCTAACTAATTATAGATAACTCTCCTACTAAATATTATTTAGTTTAATCTCTTCTAATTAATCATAGATAACTCTCCTACTAAATATTATTTTGTTTAATCTCTTCTACTTAATTATAGATAATTATTATTTATTTTAAATTTAATGCATACTTCTCATTTATAATATTAACTAGGTTAGAACTCTGTATATTACACGGATTGAATAAAATAAATATACTTAGTAACTACATACGTTTTTTGTAATAAGATATTATTAATTTTTTTAATTAAAATTTTAAATTTGAATCCGGAAGTAATATATTAGTAAACTTAATACCCGACCGTGAAATGAAACCGATGACAATTTTGATCAGTTTCACAGTTTTAAATTGAATTGTGAACATCCTTAGTAATAACTAATAAGGTCAATTGATGTTTTTTTATAATAAGTTATTAAAATAACTTTTGAAAATATTGTAAAACCACAAAGTTTGATATATATATATATATATATATATATATATATATATATATATATATATATATTGTTTGATGAAGATATAACTTAATTAGTTTTATTATATATCTAGAGTTTGAACCTGGGTTATAAACCTGGTTAAATCAGTATTTTGAGAGAACAAGTATACTTTATATACTTTAATATTTCATTTCTTAACTATTTCTTTTATTTTCTCTTCTTATTACTAACTATTTAATATTTCATTGATTCAACTACGTGTCTCCATAGGTATATAATCTGAAAGAGAGTGAAATAAGAGGGGAAATAAATCTTCGACTCATTAAATTATTTTATTATTTAGTATATAAAATTTATTTATTCAACCCGTATAATACACGGGGTTATAACCTGGTTAACATATATATGGGATTTTTTTTTATAAAAAACACACGTCCCTCGTCGAAATCACGGGCCCTATACGGTGATCCTCCCCGCACACCCTCATCACCGCACATGATGCGATTAATCAATCATGTAAATGCTCAAATAAGTTGACGGGTTATAATCTTTTTACTTGTTTTTTCTAGTTTAAACATGTGGTGGGTCGAAACATTTATCAATAAACCAACCTGGTTAGGTAGGACGACATGTCTTTGACCGGTATAGCCCGTTTAGATCCCAGTATCTAAAATAATTTCAAAATTTTAATATACAGGAACACCTATATGATATGCCCTAACATGATGATCTCATCATGTTTTTAAGTCTTATGTATAATTGTGGTGGGTTAACCCGAAGGTATAAGCATAACAAAACTTCAGGGTTTATTTTCAAAGTTAATTTTGGTGGATTAAGGCAATGAAGGATTTGAGCAAAGCCTTTGCCAGGTTGTCAATTCGAATCCCGGGCCCATCCGGGTTTTCGTCCCATCGTGTGTTACGCCAGAGAGTTCCACTCTTGTGGTGGCACAACGACTGTCAAGCGGCAGCTGGTGATATGGTTTCCCGGGGGAACGCCCAAGCCCAATTCTAAAGTCAGCGTGGGCCTGGTTAAGACAACATAGTCTAGCTGGAGTGGGGCAACACAACTCTCCAACTCAGGAAGTGCGGTGGCCAAATATAAGAAAGTCGTCGTTAAAAAAAAAGTTTAGAGTTTACGGACTTTATTTTTTTTTCTTCTATATAATATGTTAATATTAAGTTTAATGTTTACATACTCCTAAATTACACCAAATAAATCATAATTGATTTCTTGTTACCTCTCACTAAGAGGCAAGAGCCTCTACCAAGTGAGTTCGTCCACAAAGAACTATGTACACAAAATTAGGTATCAAATTGGTCAATAAATAACAGAATTAGGTATCAAAATTGGTGTACCTCAACAAACCCTTATTAACTGTTGTTGAATTCCTGAGATCCTCTCAACTTAGTTATCCAAACCAAATTATCGAATGTTACCTTAAAATAACAATACCAATCAAAATTCCCACCAGTCAATCACTAATAACAAAAATTTCCAATATGCACAGGGCCGGCCCTGGAGGTGGGCGGGGAGGACCACCGGCCAGGGCCCGTGATTTCGTAGGGCACGTAAGTTTTAAAAAAAACTCCGATATTAGATATGTAAGTTTTTTTAATAGGGTATAGCCAAACAAATACGTAAGGCCCACTTACAAAAAAAAAAAAACATATGGCTTAGAATAGTTAGTTCATTGGGATTAGGTTAGTGAGCCCAAATTATTTAAAAACCAATAAAAAACAATATGTCCGTATTGGGCGGCAACTAGTGCCATGGATATTGAAACGTCGTCTATAGCAGGAGAGTAGGAGACCTGGTTCGACGAAGAACTCACAGAGTCTGCACTCTTTGTTCTTCGATTGTTCTTCGATTTCAGTCTTGCACGCAGCCACGGGCCTGTTCGACGAACTCAGTCTCACGATCACGGATGGAAAGTTAATCAAAGATGGAAAGTTAAATGGGGACGAAATATGCTTCCTCCGGACATGGAAAAGTCGTCATGAATGCTTCTTGGCGCACACCCTTAACTAAGGGGCTGACGTTTAAACGTCACTTCTATTTCCATCCGTCAATCCAACCATATGTATGAACTAGTACCGTGGTCATGATTTCCATGTACTCTCTTTGTCTCTTTTAAAATGATGAGTTGCCATCCAGTAGTGGGCTAAGAAGGATGGCTTGTCTTCTTCGTCCCTTGATAAGGCCCTCCATGTACTTTTGAGAATTCACAATACGATATTAATAATGTGTCATACCATGTGTTACACAATCATGGCATGTCTCCAAGATCGGGCTCAATCACCAAAATAATTACTTTAATATTAAGCCATGGCCCATTTCTATTGTATTTTCATTCAACTTCTCATCTCCATCTTCATCATCAAAAAATGAATGGTTTGGATTAATAAGGGTGTAAATAGTGTTGGGCTGACGGGTTACGGATTGAAATGTCCAACCTGAACTCAACTTATATTATTTTTCGTGTCAAAGATCTCAACCCTAACCCGTACACACATAAATTCGGGAACCCAAACACGACCCATTTGACCTATTTTTTTTAAATGAGTCATAGATGTTGGCGAGTTATAAGCGGATTATTGGGATTTAAAATGAGTAATACAAATAGTCTTTCTGAATAATATTAAGAAAATCTTGAAAATGGAATGGAAATTTCTAATGTATCTTTAGAAAAATGGAAAACGAAAAACAAAAGAATTATAAAAGTATTTTTAAAATACCTAAACGGGTTAATGGGTTTTATGTGGTTCAACTCGAACCCGGCCCGTTTAAAGAACAGGTCGTGTTAACCGACACAAAACATGTTTTCTTGTGTCGGGTTCGGGCTGGATTTCAAACCGTTTCAGAAATTCTCACCCCTAATTTGAATTACCATTTATCAAACAGAATCTGAAACAAGAGGGACTCAAACAATAACCCCCAAACACGAAGGTCTCCACTTGTAAGAGCATTCACATTCTATCCATCAAAATATGTGAGGGGAGTTTTTATATTATAAAGGGTATAAAAAGTGGTTGTGAGTGGAGGAGAGAGAAAATGTTACTGTTCATCTGTATATTTGAGGGGACACTGTTCACCCACTATAATTTTTTTAATATATATTGAAAGTGGTTGTGAGTGAAGGAGAGAGAAAAATGTAATAATAATATTATTTAATTGAAAAGGAGAGAGAAAAAGTATTTGTTTTTAGTGAAAATATATTGATATAGGAGTTGTTTTTTATTGGAATGTATGTATAATTTGATGGATTGGATGTGAATGCTCTAACATATCCAAAAATAACAAAAAGAGGACCATAAATACACATCCAAGACCCCACCAAACACCCATGACATTATAGCGTAGTGGTATTTTGGGGGTGGGATAAGGCTTATGACCATTAGGTCATGAGTTCGATTCTCACAAAGGGGGTTTTCCTAGATTTATTGGGTTTCCTCATGAATTGGTGTATAGGCATTATCTCCTAGTGGAGATGGATATGATCGGGTGGTTCTTTTGGTGGCACGATGATACTCCAGTGGTCCGTCAGTGATCCAAATTTGCCGTTCAAAAAAAAAAAAAAAAAAAAAAAAAAAAAGACCCCACCAAACAACCTACTGTTGTTGATCCTAACTTCCCTCACCAGTTACCACTCCTTTTATTTTAAAACGCCACACTCTCCCTCCTCATTTATTTCCAATCTGACTATCTATTTAACATCGATCTACAACATTAATAACTCCTCCCAACTTTCATACCCATTCAAAATCACCATCAAACCCTATATTACTATTGTTCAAAAACCATGGGAAGAACAAGAACCCTCCCTTTTCTTCCTACTTGTGGCAGCCCTAGTAAAACCCTATCTTTCCGTACCACCACCGGCGAGTTTGATGACATGGAGCCATCGGTAGATGATGTGATTCGTGGGTTAAGTACGGACAGATTCTTTTTCAATCCTGGAACAACAAGCTCCATACTTGAAGAAGCAAAACCTAAAGAAAAAGAAAAGGAAAGGGAGAAACAAAAAGAGAAAGAAAAAGAAAGTGTTGTGGCATTGAAAGAAAGTGTGTCAATGATGGAGATGGATTCAACTGACCCTTTTGTTGACTTTAAGAAGTCAATGCAAGAGATGGTGGAAGCTGATGAAGGGTTAAAAGAGTGGGAGAATCTTCAAGAGCTTTTGAGTTTGTATCTAGCAGTTAATGATAAAACAAACCATGGGTACATCATTGGAGCTTTTGTTGACTTGTTGTTGGTCA